>NW_013657654.1:425061-426135 GCF_000142905.1 Thecamonas trahens ATCC 50062
GTTCTTGATATCGTTTCGTGTCCTGGGCTGGGTCAGGATCCGTATCAAAAGAGGGAGCCAGTCGGAGTATATGCCCGGGTCAGCGGGGTGGCGCTTCACATTCCGGCCGCAACGCCCAGAATGCCGAGGCAGCAACTCTTCGTCCCGAATCATAGGCATTTCTCAAGCGACCGCATATCGCCGTTGCCCTTTCCTCATTCCGTCTGCGGCTCGAGATAATCGATTTTGCGAGTCCGCCAAATGGGGCTCTGGGGGGGGGGAAGGGGAGGGAGCGGACGGAAGGATGTGCATGCACGTCACATTTTCTTCCATTCCATATGTTTTTTTTGATGAGAGAATCGAATGTCAAGTGAAAATGATTATGTCTTTTTGTTTGGGGGGGGGGGGGGGGGGAAGGGGTTGGCTGAAGGCGGATGCGTGGCTAACAGCGCGCTGAGGGGGAGGGCGGCAGCATGGCGCGAGCAAGATGGCAGGGACCAAGGCTGGGCGCAAGATCCAAGGCATGGCAGAGTCGGCGTACTCGCGGACACCGGCGGGGAAGCGGTATGCGGAGCGGAAGATGTAAAAGCTGCGGGCAGAGGAGGACGCGTTTCCTGATCGATCTCATGGAGGCTCAGTTTGACGCGGAGACGATGACGGGCAGTTTTTTTTCTCCCCCCAAAACAAAAACAGGGGCAGAGCTTGCTCTCGTTGGTGTACGGGCGCGCGGGCGCGGCGGCCAGGTGGACCTGACGCCCGAGGCTCTTCCCGGCTGGGCCGGAACACCGCTGGCCGATGGCGAGTTTGAGGTCGGCGTCTGCGCCGCGAGCGAGGACGTCGAGTTTGCGAACGCCCTTGCCGAGGTCCTCATCGAGGGCGGGTTCTCGGTCACGACGGCCCCCGCGGCGCTCCATAACACGCGAGTGTTTGTCCTTGTCTACTCGGAGTTTACCGTCGCCGAGGCGCCGTCGCGGCTCCTCACCGACGCATCATCGCGGTTCAACAATGGGCTCACGACTATCATTCCTGTCGTCCACCCGCGATGCTCGCCGTACGTGCTGGACAAAATCCCCGACTCGCTCGCGTACGCGCTCG
>NW_013657654.1:428587-429028 GCF_000142905.1 Thecamonas trahens ATCC 50062
CAGATTTCGCGGCGCTGGCGGCGAGCGTGGCGACTGCGGAACCGCCATTCGGCGAGTACGTTGATGCTCAGTATGTGGGGCGGATCCCGATTGAGAACGATTCACTCGAGGCGTGGCGGTATGAGTTTGAGTGCCAGTTCACGGCGCGGAGCCTCCGATACTGTTTCTTCCTCACCGACGGCGGTAAGATTGTGCGGGCCATGGCGCAGGCGGACCGGACAGCCCACTCCCGGGCGTCGCAGCATGACGTAATGATCTCGTACAGGTCAACCGACGCCGGCTTTGTTGACGTCTTGCAGGCTTACCTCGAAGACCACGGGGTCTCGGTCTGGCGCGACCGGCGGATGGAGGCCGGGACCGACTGGTCGTCGACCATCGCGGCGGCGTCGCGTGGAGCGTCGTCAATCCTCATCTCGGCGCTCTCGCGCAACTACCTCGCCT
>NW_013657654.1:429917-430880 GCF_000142905.1 Thecamonas trahens ATCC 50062
GAGTCGGTGTCGTGTCGTCTCGCGGCAGGGCTTGAGAGCAGGGGACAAGGAAAGTGCCCGCGCCCGGGAACTGCTCCGAACCCGAACTCTCCGCTTGCGGGTGACGGCATGTGAGACCTTTGAGGCGTCGAGGCATCGGATGCGCCCGAAGCTTCGCTGCTGTTGCCATCGCCATCGATGATGCGGCTGTTGCGTGCGCGAGCAACAGCCAGATGCGTCCCAACTTGACCATGGGAGGCTGACAAGACCATGTTGCGCGCCGATCTCGTGCGGAGAGCGCGTGGCTCGCGCGGGCTAGTTCTGGCCATGTTGCGGTGGGTTTTGGTGCGACGGACGGCACAACGTTCGATCTCGTCTGACGACGTGTGGGCGCGGGCAGTTTGCGAGCCGTTGCGATCTTGAAGACAGGCATGGCCACGAGGCGAGATGACACCCGCAACATGATACTCGGTTGAACGGAGCGAAATCGAGCGCGGGCGGGACAGCCTGGTGCCAGACGGAGAGCGGCCGCGCGAGTTTGCGAGCCTCTCCGAGGGCGAAGTGCCCTCGATCGAGTGACGCACAAGTGCTTCGACGAGGGCAACACCGGATGGTGGATCGGCAGCCGTGTTGGGTGGACTGCTGGTGGCGAGGGAGTTGGCCATGGGAAAGGTGTTGGTTGTTGACTTGCCGAGCGAGCTGAGCGCTTGCTTTGTAGTCATGCGATTGGCGAGCGCCGGTGCGGCCACAATGTCGCTGGGGGTGGCGTCTTCGTCGGGCCAGACGCTGGCAAATACGTCACCAGGGAGCAGGGTGGCTGATCTGGCGATGCGCCGCATGCGGTCGTCGGTAAAGCACAGCGAGCGAGAAGCAAGGTCAGCTGGAAGCATCTCCCAGATTTCGCACGGCTGGGCGAGGCCGCTGAAAACGAGGACAGCCAACGGCGCAAGTGCAACAGCGGAGCGGGAGGTGCTCGGGCTAGGC
>NW_013657654.1:431033-436025 GCF_000142905.1 Thecamonas trahens ATCC 50062
CGGCCGTAGTGAACGCCCATTCGAACGCGGATTCCGTTCCAGCACGCGGGTCTTCCCTCGGCCATGAGGCTCAGCAACCAGTTTGGCCACGACACGTCCATAAGCGCGCGTTGGACACCGCAAGTAAAGCTGATCATGGCCTCGACATCTTCATAGGCGACAAAGAAAGCGTCGCCCTCAGTCTTGAACTCGTAGCCGCCGGTGGCGGCAATGGCGGCGCGCATGATCTCGTTGTGCTTGTCGAGAACAAGGATCATCTGTTCTGGATTGGCCTCCCACAGGGCGGTCGAGTCCTGGATGTCGGTGGTGACAATAAAGATCTCGCCCTGGGGCGCCTTGTCCGCCAGTGCGGCGTGGTACGCCGAGACAGACGCTGACCGCCGCGACCGGTAGAGGAGAACAATTGCGGCGATGAGGACAAGGCACAGGACCAAAAGCGCCCCGCTCATGGCAGCCACCGTCACAATTGACACACCGCCCTCGGTGGTCTTGGTGTTCGGTGGACACTCCACATCTGCCGCCGAGCACATGCCACACGACTTGAGCGTCTTTCCCGAGTTGGGGATGCCATCGCAGCCGGCACACACGGTGTTGTTGCCGTAGCAAGTGCCACAGTCGTCCTTGGCGAGATTGGAGCCAAAGCAAGCGCCGCAGTCGTCCATGGCCGCGTTGTGACCACGGCACACGCCGCAGTCGTCGCGATCGGCGTCGCCGCCAAAGCAGACGCCACAAGAGTCGCGATCGACGTTACCGCGGAAGCAGATGCCGCAGTCGTCGCGGAAAAAGTTGGCCGTGGGAATGAGCGACGTCCCGCCGGTGCACGAGTTGCACTCGTCGATGGCGGCGGTGCCGCTGCAAGTTCCGGTGCAGTCGTAGGTGGCGGACGAGCCGAGGACGCCGTCGCAGCCCATGATGCACGACGAGCCGTCGCCGCCACAGACACCGCAGAGATCAAAGAGCGCGCCGCCGTCAGAGACACGGATCCCGTCGCAGCCGACGCACGTCGAGTTGTCGCCATCGCACACGCCGCAGGCATCGAGGACTCCGGACGCACAGGTGGTGCAGGTCAGATCCTGGCCAAAGCACACGCCACACGAGTCGAGGTGGTAGTTGTACGGGAGCGGAGTCGAGACGTTGCCGCCGGCACACATGCCGCAACTGTCGATGGTGGCGTTGCCGCCGCACACGCCGTGGCAGTCGTAGTGGATGCTCGAGCCGTAGACGCCGTCGCAGCCGACGTAGCATACAGTGGCGTTGCCGCCACAAACGCCACACGCGTCGAAATGTGCGCCGCCTGAGGGAATCGGCACCCCGTCGCAGCCCGAGGGCAGGACGAGCCGTCGCCCATCGCACACGCCGCATACGTCGCGGACGAGGCCCGAGTTGGGCACCCCGTCGCAGCCGGCGCAGGTCGTGTTCGAGCCAAAGCAGACACCGCATTTCGTCCTTGTGGGGCGTTGGCGCCAAAGCAGACACCGCAGTCGTCGCGATCGGCGTTGCCGCCAAAGCACACGCCGCAGTCGTCGCGATCAGCGTTGGGCTGGCGGTTGGTGGTGCCACCGGAGCAGACGTTGCATGCGTCGAGGATGGCGTTGCCATCGCAGGTGCCGGCGCAGTCCATGCCGTTAGGGTGCGCGCAGGTGGTGCAGGGCGCGCCTGGGGTGAGGCAGGCGTAGCCGGGCTCGAGCTGGCAGGATGATGAGCAGCCATCGCCTGGAGCTGTGTTGCCATCGTCGCAGGATTCGAGGCCGGGCGTGACGACCGAGTCGCCGCAGGAGGAGAGCGGTGGGGGCGGGGGGGAGGGTGGCCGAGGTGGTGAGGGGGGAGGGGTGGTGACAGGGGAGGGGTGGCGGTGAGGGCGGTGGCGGCGAGGGGGAGGGGTGGTGAGGGAGGTGGAGGTGGTGAGGGGGGAGGTGGGGGCGGTGAAGGAGGAGGTGGCGGCGATGGGGGAGGGGGTGGTGAGGGAGGTGGGGGTGGTGAGGGTGGCGGCGGTGGCGATGGCGGTGGGGGCGGCGATGGAGGTGGGGGTGAGGGTGGTGGTGGCGGCGAGGGAGGAGGAGGCGGTGCTGTGCAGGTTGTTGGAGCCGAGCCAGTGCATGACCATCCGGCCTCTACAACGCACGCGGACGAGCATCCATCATTAGCCAACGTGTTGCCGTCGTCGCACGCCTCGGCGCTCTCGAGATAGCCATCGCCACAGGTGAAAGGGGCGGGTACGGTGGTGTGGGTGAGGGCCGGAGCTGATCGCGGGCGCGAACACTGGCCGGCAACGGAGCCGCCACAGCCGACGCCAGCCTGGTTGGAGTTGTCAGAGCCCTGAAGACGAAAGAGGCCGACAAGGCCGGTTTCGCAGCCGGTGAGCGCAGTGTTGACATCCGCGGCGATTTCGGCTGCCGAACGGGAGTAGTTCCAGATGCGGACGTCCCAGACGCGATCGGTTTGATCCCACTTGACACGGAAATGTCCCATGTGGAGGCCAGGATCGTCCTGCGACATGCGAAAGTCGGCGTTGCTCTCCTGGATGATGCGCGAGTCCTTGAGGACGCCGTCGAGGTAGATGGACCATTCGTCGGTCGTCGAGTCGAATGCACCGGAGAGATGGACGTCTGTGGCGATGTCAATGGAGCCTGTGGGCGCCTCTGACTCGTACCACGCGTAGCCGGTGGTTGCCTGGAATGCGATTGTCCGGTATGCCTCCCAGGAGTTGCCTGGCTGGTCGAAGATGTCATCACCAGCAACGCGCATGGCAAACTCGGTCGAGGCCGAGCGGTAGTAGAGAACGTCGACACGCGAGGTGAGGGCAGTGTTGTCGAGATTGACCTTGGCCTCGAGCGTCATGTCGCCTGTGAGATCGAGTGAGGGCCAAGCGCCGGCTGGCGGCGGAGTGTAGCTGCACTCAGGCCCAAAGTGAGTAGCCGGTGGAGCTGGTGACGAGCCCGTGGACGTCTTCCGTGCCCAGTCCACCGAATACCCAGTGTCGCGCGTGTAGGTGTCTGAATCAAAGACCACGACGATTTGCGGCGAGTCGAAGAACATGGTGGTGCCTGGCGTAAGCGATCCACTGAGCTTGACGACCAGCTTTGAGACATCTGGCGTTGTGGTACCTTCATAGATGTACATGTAGTCGTAGTCGACTTCGGTGTTAAAAGCATTGAAAACAAGCTCAATGCCGCCGTGGGTGAAATCAAAGGTGTACGTGCAGAGCTCGAGGTTATTGTACAACGAGCCGGGCGTTGCGAAATTTCCAGCAGTGAGTGAACCTGCTGACGTATGGGTCTGGTCTGAGCAAGCCGAGACTGTAGCGGTGAAAAGAGCGAGAGCGAGAGCAAGAGTGGCGAGTGAGGACAACATGAGTCAAAGAAAGAGGTAGGTAGGTGTGTGGGAGTGCGATACGAGATGTGTGATGATTTTGGGGCTGTTGGGCAGGAGGTGTGTAGGCGGCCGTATGAACCTGGTTGGGCTGGTTGTGCAACGATTGCTCCACCACCAAATATTGTTGCGGGTGTTTGGTTGCCAGAAAACGTGTGACAGGTAAGCGGGGCGAGTCAGAAGTCCGAGGCCGTGACAGATGTCTGGAGCACGACGTTGTTGACTTTGGCCTCGTGGTGTGTCCTGGGACTGGGATTGGTGTTGGGTTTGCGGCGGGATGCGCGATTGAGACGAGTGCGGGCGGAGCGGGGCGAGGCGACGCGTCGCCAAGATGGGTGACAAAGTCAGCTGCGGTAATAGGCGGATAGTCGAGCGAGCCTTCCGAGTTGTGTGCGTCAATGACAAGGGCGATGCCAGGGGGATGGGCAGTGAGCTTGGGAGCTCGACTGGGTTTGCGGCGGCGGCGACGGCGGTGGCGGCGTGATGCGGCACGCGACGACGGCGAGAGCGGCGCGTCCAAGTTGTCGCGCGGAAAGAGATCTGGCGACGAGGATGCGAGGTTGCCAACAAGGGGCGGAGGCCGAGAAGGAGCAGCAAGACCGGCGTCAGACACGGCGGTGACAAGGGTAAAGTTGCCGTCGCGCGAGGAGTCACGCGCACGCATGCGGACGGTCGGCGAGGGCGAGCGACGCGACGGCGAGAGCGTCGAGTCGGACACAACGGGGGAAAGCCGCGACGGCGAGAGCGAGGCCTCGCGTGTCAGTTGAGACACGTTAGGAATAGAGTAGGCTTCCGAGATCGACTGCGAGCGTGCCTGCGCGGCCTGCATCACTGAGTGCGCGGTAGGCGCATGCCGTCGCTGACCTCGAGTAGAGCAGGCGCGCTGCTCGGCCTGTGGCTCAGCTTCAGACGGCTGCTCCGACTCGGTGAGAATCTCGGCTTCAGCGTTGCGACTCGTCATCGGCAGACCAAGCACCAGCGGCGATGGAGGTGCGACGTCAAGCAGCGTTGCTGACGCGGCGATCTTGTTGATGCGGTCCAAGCCCATGTCATACGCGCGGTTCGCAAGCGTCGTTGGCATGATCTCCCACACCTCGCACGATGCCGACATGCCATCAAAGGCGACGTTGGCGAGCGGGGTGACGGTGACTTCGGCCGGCGCAAATGCAGCGTTGTCGTGCGCGTCGTCGAGATCGAGACGCGATCGGGCGGCAGCGAGCTGGTCGATGACCTCGCGCGAGGTCACAATCTGGCCGCCGGTCCCAGTGTCGGAGACCAGCGTCGCGAGATTGACCATGCTGCCAAAGTACTGGGTCCGCCCGGCGCGGACGTCAAATGCCGACGAGACTTGGCCATAGTGGATGCCCATGCGAACCCGGACACCGTTCCACACCGCCGGATCCCCGCTGGGAAGAACGCTGACAAGCCAGTTGGGCCAGGCAACGGCCATCAGGGTCGAGCTGGGCGCGGACGCAGCAGGCGACTGCGGCCTCGACGTCTGCGTGGGCGACAAAGAAGGCGTCACCCTCGGTCTTGAACTCGTAGCCGCCGGTGGCGGTGATGGCGGTGCGCATGATCTCGTTGTGCTTGTCGAGGACGACATCATCTGGGTCCGGGTGATCT
>NW_013657653.1:0-54156 GCF_000142905.1 Thecamonas trahens ATCC 50062
TAACCCTAATCTCTCTAACCCTAACCCTAACCCTAACCCTAACCCTAACCCTAACCCTAACCCTAACCCTAACCCTAACCCTAACCCTAACCCTAACCCTAACCCTAACCCTAACCCTAACCCTAACCCTAACCCTAACCCTAACCCTAACCCTAACCCTAACCCTAACCCTAACCCTAACCCTAACCCTAACCCTAACCCTAACCCTAACCCTAACCCTTAAACGAGTGCGAGGCATTATGCCTGGGGTTTATGCCTCCTAACCCTAGCTGATGCCTCGTCAACCCTAGCCCCACTCCATTTCTCCCCGCCGTCCACTACCCACTCCACTTGCCACTCACTGCCCCCTTGCCACCCCTACCCATCCCATCCATGACCCATATCCACAGTCCCACTCACCCCACCATACTCATTCTTCACCGCACCATGCGCATGGCTGTGCATGGGCATGAACTGAGTCTTTGATTCTGATTCACAATCTCCATCCCCCATTGACACTTGCCCGTGTCACTCGTTCGACCGAGTCGCATGTGCGGGTTGGTGGGTGACATGAATGTCATTCAACATTTTCATGATTCGCCACTCGTCACTCGCTCGATTGTTTGACATTCAATTGATTGTTGTTGATCATTGTTAATTGATGATTCGATTCTTTCTTATTTTTTTGTTGTTGGCTATCCATGTTCTTTGTTCTTTGCCGTTCATGTTTGCACATGCTTTGTTGTTGCTATTGTCGGCCTTCATGTTCTGCTTTGTTGCTCTTGCCTTTGATGGTTGACTACAATCGACATGCATTCCCATTCATCATTCCTTTCGCTCTTGTTGTTGCTTTGTTTTATTTTTCGTCATGCTTCATTTGTTCTTGACTCCCCTGTTTTCGTCGACCTTGACTTCCACTTCCACCATCGGGCCTTGCTCACTACACCATCGATTCTCAACTTTGTTGTCGTTGGCCATGGTCAATAGTTTTGCATGCAATGTATTTTGTTTTGACCCTGTTGTGTCGTGGTCATGGCTGATCTGCAGATCTGATCGATCAACCGCGGTCTGCCTCATCGACCTGAACGTCACCCGAGTTCATCCCATTGCCTGCTAGCTTTGTCCAGTCCCTGTTGGCTTACTCATACGTGTGCTGTGCAAGCCATGTATGATCTTTGGTTGTTGTTGTGGACGTCATTGCCTCGTTTGATGCTGGTTCCGGCTTTTCTTCAATGAATTCAACGTTCAACTCAATTAACGTCCGCCGCTTTCCCTCTGCCGGCCAAGTACCCGCCGCCCCTATCGCCCACACCCCACACACACCCATTAGCCGCATCATACTCACCTTCATCAATGCTCAAGCCCAATCGCCATACCTACTACCATTTCGCCCGTCACGACCCCACGTCACGACCCCCCTCATCCCCCCCTACCATACTCATTACCACCCATCACCCACAAACAACCACCCCCACCCCCTCCCCCACCACCATCACTATCATCCCAGCCACAGCCCCCACCCTCATTCCGTGGCCATCGCGACCACCATCCCATCGCGCACTCGGCTTCCTCTTCCTCCTCCTCCTCCTCCTCTCCTCGCTCCAACTCACCCACATCCCCATCCCGACCCCGACACCGGCATCCCTCAACCATCACAAGTCATACTGCCCAATCTCCAACCAACAGCAATCTCGAGCCATCCAGCCTCGACACAGCCCCCTCAGCTGCCCCTTCTTCGCCGACCACCAGCCGCCAGCCGCCGCCCGCTCGCCCGATCAGCCCATCTTCATCACCACCTAGCTCCTTCCTACTACCAGCTACGCTACCCACAACTTCACCCAATGTCATCACACACCTCACACTATCACCAGTATCAATATCGCTGTCATCGACACCCATCGACCTCGGCTCATTTCCGCGTTGACTTGTTTAACCTAGGTGGTTGAGCACGCTCTCGACCGCTCGACCCCGGACACGCCCCCCATCACACTCATTGCAAGATATACCCAATCGTATTTCACCACTACCCTTCTACATATCCACACTACCCCCTTGACGCCGCCCTTGCCGGTCCACTCGCCCATGCCGCATCACGCTGTCTGCAGCCGGCCGCCTTCATTGCAATGCACTGCCAAACGCAGGCTGCTCAAAGCACCGCGTCAGCGCTTCCTGGCTCTCGCTATCCTGAAGCATGTGCGCCGTCGCCAGCCAACCTGTCGTGTACGAATGAAGTTCGCGGAGCGAGCTTTGGAGCGACCACAATCGATGGTGGCTTGGCCGCTTGACATTGTCGAGGAGGTGCAATACAGAGAGGAGGAATCCGTCGTGCCGATGGTTGGTGAGAAATCCACTGAGCACGCTCAGAGTCTCGCCCACGGTAGCCAGGAGCGCATACAGTTGCGCGTCGCACACCGAGTACTGTGAGAGCGTGTGCCGCGAGCCGGAGTGGATGCTGGCGTGTGCCAGCTCTTGTACGCACTCAAACACGAGATCCATGCTTGCGTCCACTGCGATCTCGATCATCGACTGCGAGACGAGGTCAAAATCGATGCTATCCTCGCCCCATTCGTCTTTCAGTGCCCCGCCATGGCCAGCGAATAGCTCGGCGAGACCGTCCCGGATCGAGGTGTGAAGGAGGCTGGCAAGCTCGCGTCGGAACCCGCAGAGAATCCGCGCCTCCGTACTATCGCTCTCGTCGACCGCAAAGCTCGCCATCGATGCCAGCCGAGACGACTGTCGTGGTATCGGTCCTGTGACTGGACTCTGTCTTGTCTGAGCAAACGACACCCGCCCGACTCTGAGCTTAGGCGGCAGCTTCACGCTCAGTGCATGGTGACTCGACGAGGCCGACTCGTCGTCCGAGTCATCGCTGGACCAGCTCCTGCCCGCGGCCACCTGCAGCCGCACCGCACTCTCCTGTCGCCGCATCAGTGTGGCGTTGGCCCTGGCTGTGGGCGATGCCGGCTCTGGACCTGGCGACTCGCTCCGACGCGCACACTCTAGAAAATGAGCGTGTTCGTCCGCATCGCTCGCTGCCGCAAAGACCGACGACGTCGGCAGGATGTCTGGGCGGATGATGGCCGGAATGACCGGCGCCAGTTTGCCGACGTACCTCCGCACTCGCCCTGGCCGCCCTGGTTTGCGCATCACAGCACTCCGCCGGATCCCCGACGGCATCCGCTCGAGCCCGCGCCCGGTCGCATGCGCTGCCCGCCGCCCGGTCGACTGCGGGACCACGCCGCGCTGCCGTGTCCGCACCCCAAGCTGGACCGGTGTCGCCGGCCGCTGCCGTAGCCTTCCACGCGTCAGCTCCAGCTCGCGCTCCAACGCCCGACGCAACCCAAACTTGGAGTTGATCAGTACATTGACGTTGGGATGCAGCGCCGGTGACGTGACGAGCGGTGCGCTCCGCGGAAGTCGTGCCTTGATCGGCGACGCCTTGGCCACCTCCATAGCCACATAGTTGACCGACTTGCGCTCGTTGGCACGCTTGCGCAATCGTGCATGCCCTTGGTGCCTCGTATCCGGTCCAGATGGGATGCTCACCGCGGCGACTGTGCTCTCATTGCCTTCCCTGCTTGCGTTGCAACTTTGCTCCCTGCCACGTGCCGGCACCACCACCAACTCCCGAGCCGCCCGCGGTCTCACGCGCCGCCTCCGCCGCTTGTCCACCACCACCTGTAACCCTACCCATTTGTCCACACCTCCATCTCCTTCTTCGCTCATGTCCTTCACGCGGCGGTCCCTGGTCACGGGCCACTGTTCCGTTGCCTACCACCGCGTTGAGACGAGTTGCCAGTTTGCCATTGACCCGCAGCTTGGTTCACTCGCCTGCCAATTTATCGTTGCTACAATTGTGCCTCCACAAGCACACGGTATCGCGCCAAGAGGTCAGCCGAGATCGCAGAGACAGGCTCGGGCCGTGGCACTGGGTCATGTCGGGTACTGCCGGTGTACACCGTGTCCGGCTGGAGATGCAGGATGCGCTGGACTCGCGACGACGGCTGCGCAAACGCATTAAGGCCAAAAATCCGCGGCGGGCCGAGGATCGAGCTGCCGAGCACGAGTCCGCCACGCCCGCTGCGCCCGCTCACGCTGCTGCCGTCGCCGCGCCCGCCTTCGCTGCGTCCGCCACTGGCGATTCGCTCCGGGGCGGCAATGTTGTGGGGATCAAACTTGGCAAAGAGCGACTCGCTCGTGCCAGCAGAACTCGCCTGCGGCAAGTGATGCCGCGGCGAGGCGAGACTCGACTCGAGCGCCGCCTCGGGCTTGGCAACCTGCGGCGAGGCAAGCAGCCCGTTCGCCACCCGCTCCGACTTGAGCGCTGCGAGCGAAATTGCTGCCGCGCCGTTCGGGCCAGCCATCTCCGAATGGGTGGCCAAAGGCGAGAGCGCAGCTCGGCTACCGGCCCGCGGCGACGCCCGCGACGACTTGTACGCCTCCGACTGCGAACCGTACGTCTGCGAGATGGTTGGCCGCCCACGGGTCTCCGCCGCGTTGCGTGGCACCGCGAGTGCAAAGACTTGCTTGCGATAGAGCGGGCACTTGTCGGCCTTTGGGAGGTTCTGGATGAGGAATGCGACCGTGTTGTTGGCAAAGCCAAAAAGGCTGGGCCCGAGATCGACGACGCTGACAGCATGTTGTCTGTCTGGCCGAGTCGGATCTTGGTGTCGTTGACGCTCGCCAGAGCCTGCCGCCACACTCCGGTCGCCGAGTCGCCCTCAAACGCCTCATTGGCGCGGTCGGACGGGGTGAGCCGGAAAATTGGCTTGTGCCCGCCGTCGGCAATCTCGCAGTAGTATGGCACCCTCACCTCAGGGTCGACGATTGACGGGAACTTGCGGACCGACCGGAAGCCGACCGGCCAGATGTACTTTGTCGAGTGGAAGCCCGGCCGGTCGTGGACAATCTTCCCGAGCGCAATGACCACCGTATGCCCAATCTCCACCGGCATTACAGGCATGCCGTGCTCGTCATACTCTGGCTCGGCCTTGATGAACCGGACTTGCGTCCGAGGAAGCCCGGACGCCTCATACTCCTCGTGGCTCATCAGACGCGGCACGACCACGCCCTCGGGCGCTGCGTAGTTCATCCGCTTGGCTCGCTTTGGCGACCGGTCGTCGCCTTCGCCGTCGCCGCCCACCCCTCCGCTTCGCTTTGCCGACGACGCGCTAGCCTTCTTCGACGACCGCTTGCGCTTGCGCGGCACGCTCGTGTTGCCGGACCGCGATGCCGCCGCCGCCAGTGCGCGCTGCTTGCGGATGTCCTCCTCTGCCGACGCCCGAAGCTCGGCGTCCATTGGAATGTAGTTGGCGAGATCACTGATACCCGGCAGCGACTCGATAAGCGCCCGGGTGATCGACGACGAGAAGCCGTAAAAGTGCGGTCCCGAGACGTTAAACGAGATCCCGCGCGCCTCGTTGACAATCTTCGAGAACGGCGTCCATGCTCCGGTCGCGTTGTCAGCATGCGTCGCCGACTCGGGATTGTCTGCTGGTGTGACTCGGAAAATGGGCGCTCTCCCGCCAGCATCAATAACCTCCGAGGTGTACGTCGTGTGCTCAGTCGGGTTCACCGCCGACCACCACGACCGCGACGACTTGTACCCGGCCGGGTACACGTACTTGCGCGAGTGGAACGCCAGCCGGTCCACCACAATAGACCCCAGCCGAAGCAGTGTTACTCCTGCTCCCACAGGCAGCGGCAGAATGCTCTCCGGCCCCGTGTTGCTCCCGCCGCCACTGCCGGCCTCGTCCGACCCGCTACCACCACCACCACCACCGCCACCGACACCGCTGTCGCCGCTGCCGCCGCCTTGCGAGCCCTGTACTTTCTCGCTCGCCACCTCCATGGCCTTAACCTGTCCACTCTCCCCTTGGCTCATTGCGAAGCAGGCCAAACCGGAACAGAGAGCGAGGTGGTCAACGGTGTGGCCTCTCATCCTCTCACCCCTCATTCCCACCCTTTGCTCCTCACGCCGAGCCAATCAACGCCACACATGCGAAGCATTTACTAGAACAGAATCGCCATCATCGACGTATGCCCGTCGGACCGGGCAATGGTCTCGGCAATCGGGATCTCGGCCCGGCACATCGGACACGTCTTGTTGTAGTGGAACCACTCGGTGACGCACGACTCGCAGAACATGTGCTTGCACGGCAGAATGACCGCGTCCTCAAAGTCGTCCTGGCAGATCGGGCAAATGTCGCCGTGCTCCATAATCTGCGCCTTGGTCGCCGGGACCGAGAACTGGTTGTGCGCCCGCCACAGTGCGAGCAGCGAGTCGAGGTACAGCGCCACGTGCTCTGTCAGTAGATACAGCTTGGACGCCACGTACTGGAGCGTGAGCAGCGCAGAGAGGACAACTCCGTAGTCCTGCGTCGTAAAGTACGTGTACCACAGTGGGATTGGGAGCACAGACCGGTACAGGTTGAGCGTCAGCTCGATCATCGAGAGTATCTGCCCGCGCTCGCGCGTCGCGCCCCAGTTCGACCACCACATCACCACACCAGCCTTGAGTGCAATCGCCACAAACCGAACGCAGAAATCATTGAGCACCAGCGCCCACACAATCGCGTCGAGCGGAAGCGGCTCGGGCGGCGGAAGCAGCAGTAGCCGCTTGTCAAGGTCTGCTGACCGGAACAGCTTCTGCACCACCGCAACATGCACAACCATCGCCGCGAGAATGCCCGCGAGCACTCCCCGTGACCGCTCTGCCCGTCGCGCAACATGCACCTTGAGGTGCACGTTTGAAAAGTAAAACACAGTCCCCAGCCACAGGCTCACCGCAATGCCCACCAAGTGATGGAACATAAAAATCGTCAGAAGAATGAGCACAAACGGCACTCCAGACTCCACCAGCTGCCGGAACGATGGCAACTCGACCTGTGGCATTTCCTCACCGCCAAACGACCGCCCGGACATCATCGAGAGCGACCGCGAGTGCCGTGCAGACCGCGGCGTGCCTGCCGACGACGCCATCGGCGCCGAGTCGTCTGCCCCGTCATCAATCCCATCACCACCGCCACCGCCGCCGCCGCCGCCGCCAATCCTACTTCCTTCCACAAGCGGAAACGCCAGCGGCGGCAAGCCCGTAGGCGTCGCCTGCGGCGACAGCAGTGGCCGCGACATCGATGACCCGTCACCGCTCGAGATTGACCCGTGCCCGCCGCCGCCATCGCCGGCCCCGTCCGGCAAATGCAGATACTCTGCCCTGCCGCCGCCGCCGCTTCCGCCAACGCCACTCGCCCCTGTCCCTCCTGAAACCGGCGGATACGTGTAGCCGTCAAAGCTCGTCTGTGGCGGATGCGGACGCGGACGCTGGGATGGATCCAGAGCCGACCCATACGTGTCCAGCAGGCGATCCAGATACTGGGTCGACGACGTCCGGGTCATACGGATCGTGTTCACCACATCCTGCATGTCCGAGATAAAGTTCGATGATGGCGAAGTCCGCATCCGACTCCGTCGCCCGCGCCACTCGCTGCCCAAGAACGACATGGCTCCACCTTGCTCACGCCCACCCACGCGCGCGCACCTTTGCCTTTCCCCCTGCCTTGGTCCTTGGTCCTTCCCTCGCTCACGGAACCACCACGCCAGCCACGACCAAGAAGGTACCCGCCGTACCTCGAATGACCTTCCCTTGGGTCACAGAGAGTGGTGGTGTCGGGAGCCTCGGCCTGGCCTCCACCTGGCCTCTGAGCGCCTGCTCCGCCGTCGATCGAGCCATTCTCGCCCGTCTTCTTCGTCTCTTCTTCGTTCCGGGGCATAACACCGATACAGAAGACCATCACACACCGAAATCCTACCCAACAACCATCATCTGCCTACCAGCTCAACTGATGCGTACCATGCCGTCAATCCGTCCATCCCCCACACCCACACCCCACACCCCCACACCCAACTCGTCTACCGCTTGGCACTCGCTCCACACCCACCACTATCACCACCTCACCCTACCCCACACCCCCACACCCCCACACCCCACACCCACATGGCCCACGACTTGCATGAAGTCGATGAGGAGACGTACATGGACTCGCTTGGCCACTTTCCGGACGAGCTCTTTGAAGACTATGTCGACATGGGCGGGTTGTATGACGACCCGTACTACGACGACTTCTGCGATAGTGCCCTGCTGCTGACCCATCCGGACTATATACTCGAACACGACAGCGAAGGCTATTTTACTGACTCGGATCTCGAGTACGAGTACGACGACATTGACTCGCTCATCGATGCTCATGAGCCGGCTCTCATCGATCACCTCGAGCTCAAGCACGCCACTGAAGCTGCTAGAGACGATGATGTCGTCAAGTTCCGCAATCATGTTGCAAACTACATCCGCTTGGTATGGAACACTGCCGAGTCAGGCGCTGAGCCCGCTGCTGTCACCGAGGATGACTTTGCTGCTGCTTTCGCCAATGATCATCGCCTGCGGTCGGCTCGCCTTGCCCATCAGGCCGTCATATCGAACTCGATGAATGTCATGACCTTTTTGCTTGGCTTCAGCGATGTCAACGACCTGTGCCCGCTCTTTTTTCGCCACATCGATCGCGTGTCTGTCGACATGATCGACCTTGTCGTCTCTGCAGGCATCCGCTACAACCTCGATGGGCCGTACGTCGCCGCCTCTGGGGCTCTCGCCGTCTCGTGGGATACCTTTGCTGTCGCCCACCGCGTTGTAACAGTTCTTGCCGAGCCGTCCATCACCTTTGCTACGCTCCCGCCGTGGTTCATCCCCACCGTCCGCCACTACCTTGGGGTCCGCCTCAAATGGGACGACGGCACCGGCCGCCGCATCCCATTCAGGCCTCCGCCGCCTCTCTGCCGCTCGTGCAACTTTCAAGCCACCTCGTTCTCCAAACTCGCATACCACTGCATTTCCAGGCGCCATCTGCCGAGCGCTACAAACCTGGTTGAACTGGAGGCTGCTGAAGCTTCCCGGCCGACCGAGCCGTGCCCACAGCATGTACTCGCCGAGAGCCATGCTGCAGGAACAGCGATCAAGCTCGCTCCCACCGCCGATGCTAGCGACATTTGGCATCCGGCGCACGAGCCGCATCTTACCCCTCCCGAGCTCGCTGCCGCTGCCGCCGAGCTTGCGGTGTCGATCCCGCTTCTGAAGTCACGGCCTGACCACCTCTCTGTCGCTGACGAAGGCATTGCCGGCACGTCGCAGGCTGGTGACGCCGACGAAGAGCTCGCGTTCATATCACAGGCCTGGGACGAAGCACTTCGCCTGCTCCGCATTTTTCTACGCGCTACATGCGTGTCTCCGCCCTCCACAAGGTCATCGAGCGTCAGATCACCGCGCCGGACGCCACACCCGCTGCCGCGGCTGCAGGCTGGGTTCACATGCGGTATGTGGCCATCTCTGTGTGTAATGTCGACCTGCTTACGCATGCCCATGCCCAGGCGCCGCCAGCAGGGCTGACGAACCCGCCGCCGCCGCTGCTCTTGGTTGCGGTCAGGAGCCAGGCCTGGCCGGTCATCGAGTACCTTATTGAGACACTGCCACGTGACCAATTGTTGCGCAATTGGGGCGATAGCACCGAGAAGGCGGCATCGTTTGTGACTGCCCTCACTGGCGCCGTGGTTTCGCCAAGCAAGACAGCCATGCTCATCGAGTACCTGGGTGGCGAGCTCATCACATCGACGGTTGCAGTCGACACCGGTCTTGGCTCGCCGTTTGAGGCGCTGGTGTGCTCGCCGGCAATGCCCGAGGTTTTCAACCTCTACATCGACTACGTCGACTGCACCTCGTTCCAACTTCCTGCTGACGTTGTGCCCGACCTGTTCTCGTCTGCTGTCTTTGACGCCCTCATCGCCGCCGGCATGGTGGACTTGCGCGAGGATGACGCGGACCATGTTGTCATCAGCCTCTTCCGCGCTGACGAGACCAGCCTCGGCCTGCTCCATGCAGTCCTCGCGTACCTTGCCAAGACGTGGAACTACATGCCGCCGGACAATATGCTGTACAAGGCCGTCTCGCTCGCGTCGCCGGCAACGGTCCTCGACACGCTGGTCGCGTATGGCTGCGAGCCATGGAGCTCGGCCTTCCGCCCACTCATTGCCGTTGCCATTGCCAACGGCGACGTTTACACCTTTGAGTGGCTCATCGACCGCTACAACGTCGACAGCCAGTTCTTTGTCAACTCTCCGCGCAACTGCCTCCTTCCCCATGTGATGCGTGATGACGGCCTCGCCCGGATCTTCCATCACAACGACATCCGTTTCCTCGAGCGCCTGGCTACCAAGCCAGTCGGCGGCTATCCGAACTTGTTTGTTTGTGCATGCAGCGAACTCCCGGATCAGTCGCTCGACGCCGGGTTGAGCTCTCTCATCCACGACGCAGCCTGCAAATCTGCCAGTGACTGCCTCTACTTTCTCCTCTCGGGGGGCCTCGCGCCAATCACTCCGTTTGACGCCGCCGAGCATGCTCGCTCTGTGAGCAAGAGTCTCATGCCCCCTGGCACCTGCCACGACGCCACCTCTGACGCCATTGCCACCCTCGTTGCTGCCGCAGAGTTTGGCGGCACCATTCCGTCGCGCGCTGTCAGCACTCCGTCACTCCGCCTGCTAGCCAAGCCGTCCGACTTTGCTCGCCTCAGCACCCTCTACTACGACCGACGCGCCGGCTGGTCGCCTGCCCGCCACCACTCGTTCCCCAAGTACGTTCGCGATGCCGTTTTTGCCATCCTGGTCATCACACAGACCTGGATCGACTGCCCAGATGGCACCCGCATCAAGAAGTACGCCGACCAGTGCTGGCTCTGCAATCTTCCCAACGAGCTTGTCTTCCTCATTTGTAAGTTCCTCTTCTAACGTCACCACACAAGCCAATACACTACCGTCGCGGGAGCCACCGCATCCACACTTTACCGACAGTCTGCATCGCCGCCTGGCCCATGCCATCAGCCGCAAATCAGCCACGCCAGCTGCCATCACCCATCACCCGACCGACGCCACCACCTTGGCCCCCCGCACTTTGAGCCAATCACGAGTACACTCAACCCCACCAGCCATGGGCAAGACCAGTGGACCAACGTCCAAGGTTGCCGCCAAGCGGGCACGGCGTGCAGCAGCGGCAGCAGCAGCCAAGAAAGCATCCACAGCCTTTGAGACCCGCTCGGTCAAGACCAAGTTTGACGTCGTCGGCCAGCGTAGGGTCCCGGGCGCCACCACCCAGAACATCGCCATCTCGCGGACCCGTGGTCTGGAGAAGGTACATTACCCGCCACCCCCACTCCCCCATCCCATCTTCCCCTCCTCCATACCCCCTTCGCCCCTCCTATCCCCATACCCATACCCATACCCATACCCATACCCATCCCCCCCCCACCCGACTCTGCTCCCGCCTCTGCCCAATCCAAATGGATGAGCATCTCCTGCCGCATCCACCGACTCACCCCCCCCCTCCTTCCCCCCAAACCATGTAGCGAAAGGAGACACTGGGAGTGGAGCTGGCGCAAAAGGACAAGCGGAATGCGTTTATTGATCGGCGGTTTGGTGAGGATGATCCCTCGCTGAGCAAGGACGACAAGCTGCTGATGCGGTATCAGAAGGAGCGTCAGGCGAGGTCCAACCGCTCGCAGGCGTACAATCTCAACAATGATGATGGTGATGATGGTGATGCCTACCTGGATGATGAGTTTGCTCGGAGGCTTGCTGGCGAGCTGCCTGTGGCTGACGACGATGTTGACGTCCTGACACACGGCGGGCGGACGCTGGCGTCGACCCTTCTCGGCGAGGACGTCGAGCTGACACTGGAGAACGTGCAGAAGTTCAAGGACAGCAAGGACGCGGCCAAGCACGCGTTTGAGCTTGTGATGGGCCTTGACGGCTTTGGCGACGACGACGACGACGACTCGTTTGGCGGCCTCCGCAAGACGGCCGAGTCGTCCTACGACGCCTACGAGAAGCGGCAGCAGGCCATCCAGCGGGCGGTGGAAGCCAAGGCCCAGGCCGAGGCCGAGAACCCGTCAGCGTCCAAGTCAAAGCGCGAGATCTACGCCGAGCTCATTGCCAAGTCCAAGCTTTTCAAGAATGAGGCGGCGCAGCTGAAGGCGCTGCAGGACGAGGTGACCGAGAAGCTCGATGCCCAGTTTGACGCCGAGATCTCGGACCTGCTCGCCGATTCGAAACGCAAGATCCTGACTCGTGATGAGAAGCGGACGCTTAAGCGTGCCATGGGCCACGACGAGTACGACTCTCTGCTCTCGGACCTGGCCAAGGACGAGCGGATTCAGGCGTCGGACAAGCTCAAGACGCCCGAGGAGCTTGCGCGCATCGAGCGCGACCGCCTCCGCAAGCTCGAAGCCGAGCGGGTGGCGCGGATGACGCTTGGCGGCGGGTCGGACGATGAGGGTGCGGCCAGCAATGCCTATGGCCTCGAGCCGGTCTTTGAGGCCGGCGACGACGACGCTAGCGTGGCAGGCATGGAGGTCGAGACAGTGTCTGCCGCCGAGCTGGCGTCGATGACACCGGCCGAACGGCGCGCTGTTGTCCGCAAGCAGCGCAAGGAACTGCGCAAGGAAAAGGCCCGCCTCCGGATGGGCGATGACAAGTATCAGGAGCAGCTGGATAAGCTCGCGGAAGCGCAGGCCAAGCGGGCTGCGGCGCGGCGGGCCGTGACCGGCGACGACAAGCTGGACATCCGCCGCGAGGGACCTGGCACGGGCTCGGGCCTTGTCCACAAGAGCGATCCGGCGGACGAGCCAGACGACGCGTCGATGCCGTTTGTCTTTGACATGCCTGACGACGAGGCTGGGCTCGCCAAGATGCTTGCGCCGTACACGCCGCGCGACATGGGCATCATCATCCGCCGGCTCCGCAAGCTCAACGCAGTCGAGCTGGGCGCTAACGCGCGCGAGGCGCAGCAGAAGCTCTTCACGCTCCTCCTTGTCCACGCCGCCGCCGTCGGCTCGTCGCCTTCGGCCTGCACGCCCAAGGGCATGGCGGTCCTCGACGTGCTCGCCGGTGCGGTCCACGACATGGCGTCCGACCTCGGCCACCACGCGGTGACCACCGCCACGGAGCTCATTGCCTCGCTGCAGTCATCACTGGTGGCGCGGCCCGATGCCGTCGCCGAGCCGGGTACTCTGCTGCTCATCAAGCTCCTCGCGCGGGTCTTCCCGGTCTCGGACGCTCGGCATTGTGTGACAACGCCGCTAGCGCTGCTCATGGCCGAGATGCTGACGCAGGTTGCGGCGACAACGGCGCCGCACGTCGCCGCCGGCCTCTTCCTCGCCGCAGAGGCCTTTACCTTTGTCGAGCCGGCGGCGCGGTTCATGCCGGAGCCGCTCCTCTTCCTCCACGCAGTCATTGCAGCTGTGAGCACGTCGCCGGGCGCGGCGCTCCCGTCACGGACGCCGCCGCCGCTCGCGGTCCTCCCGGCGCTGCTGGCCGTCCCTGCCGACGCCAGCCTGGCGGACAAGCCGGAGCCGCTGGACATCTTTGCACTCCTTCGCGGCGAGACCGAGTGGTTGGCCAAGAAGAAGGCCAAGAAGGGAAAGACAGGCAAGAAGGGCAAGGCCAAGGCCAAGGCGGAGGCCGGCACCACCGCCGATAGCCTCAAGGTGAGCATGGCGTCGGCTGCCGTGGCGATTCTCTCCAAGTACGCCGTTCTCTACACTTCGTACGAGGCATACGAGTCTCTCTTCCGCCCGTTTGTGGCGCCGCTGGAGGCGCTTGCGGGCCGGATGCCGGCGCTGTCGCCGGCCATCACCCCGCTCGTCGAGCACATCCGCATCGTGTGCGAGGGCATGGAGAAGTCACGCCGCCCACTCACGCTCCTCGCGCGCAAGGCCGCGTCGATCTCCATGTACACCCCGCTCTTCGAGGAAGAGTACATGCCGACCAAGGACTACGACCCGGACAAGGTCCGCTCGGAGCTGCGCAAGATGAAGCGCAAGATCAAGGACGAGCGAAAGGGCGCCATGCGCGAGCTGCGTAAGGACAACGCCTACCTCGCCGCCGAGGCCTCGCGCAAGCGCGCGCGTGACGATGCCGAGTACCAGACCAAGATCAAGGGTATCTACGCCTCGCTCGAGTCGGAGCAGGCCGAGGCCAACAAGCTGGCTCGCATGCAGGAGACCGAGCGCAAGAAGAAGAAGCGCAAGTTCCGGTAAAAGGCTGTGGAGTGTGCATGAATAGAGGAGCCTGGCGGCGCAATCGACCGCTCTTTACTGCCGACGCGGCTACTGCTGACACTTGAACGAGAGTCGGTACAGTGTCCGCTTGTCAAACGATGGCATGTGGACAAGGTACTTGAGGATGGTGGGCGTGGCCTGGAAAGGATATGTCGCCGGCGACGTCGGCTTGATGTTCCGCAACGTCTGGACAAGGTCAAGCATGGGAAGAATGGCGACGAGCCCGTCGGGCCGCTTAAGCGGCGTGGCGCGGATCTGGTACTTGAGCTCGTCGAGGTGCATCTGAAAGAAGGGGACAGTGGGTGCGCCGGGCGCCGCGGCTGCCTGCTCCGCGATCACCTCCTTGAGCGTGCTGAGCTTGGACGAGTAGTGCAGGAGCTTGGAGACGATGCGCCGGGTCTTGGACGAGATGGCCGACCACGTGTTGTCAAGCCGCTTGACAAACGACGAGTCGAGGCCGGCCATGATGGCCATGAACGTGTTGTAGTTGCGGTGCTTGTGAAGGAGGGTGTCGGCGAGGCGGACAAACTTGGTGATCGCCGCCTTGCGCTTGGATGGCGTCGGGCCCGAGACAATGACTGTCACCACCCAATACACGATGGTCTCATACGCCGCGAGGTACTTGAGCACCGACTTTGTCGAGTCGCCCGACTGCGTAGCGTAGTTGAGGATCTCCACCGCCTTGACCTGCGCCAGCAGCTTGACCTCCAGCATGGTGATCGACTGCGCGAGTGAGTCGTCGTTCACCTTGAGGATAAAGTCGATCGAGATGTTGTCCTGCTCCGGCTTCAGCGTGATTTCATAAGCCTCGGTCATGAGCGCTGACCGGTTGGCAATCTTGTCACCCAGCCGCAGCCGGAACTTTTCCATCACCGCAATCTCCTTGGACGCCGCGTCCTGGATGGCCCGATCCGACGAGGGTGACGGCGGCGCGTCCTCCGGCGTCTCCGCCACCGCTGCCTCAAGCAGCCGCCCAAAGTCGGCGAGCCCGTCCATCATGAGCGTGTTGGCGCCAAAGTCGCCAAAGTAGCCCTCGAGCCAAAGCGAGAGAAACGTGACAACGCGGACACGGATGACCGGCCGCCACTGACGGATGTAGCCTTGCTGGCCTGCGTCGCCGGCCGCAGACGGCGGCAGCGCGAGGTTGAACCGTGAAATGAGGAGCGAGAGAAGGGTAAACGGCTTGGCAAACGCCCGGTACGCAAGCAGGAACGACTGGATGAACTTGAGGTTCGGTCGGCCCGCGGGCGTGAGGTAGTCCACCAGCCGCTCGAGCGTTGCCGCCTCGAGCCGGACTTGCCGCCGGACAACAACCAGGTGCGCCGCTGTCGCGCCCTTGCCCGAGAGCACCGGCATGGCGATCGGCTTGGCCGACGCCGTCATCTGCACTGCGGCCTTGCGGGCCGTCTCGAGCGCAGTGTGCATCGACATCGAGTCGATGGCCGACTCCCACAGCGCGTCCACCGTCTTGCCCAGCACCATCTCGAACGACGACAGCTGCTCGTCTTCAGCAACAGTAGCGAGGGCCAGCGATGCCGACTTCAGTGTCGACGCTGCCGACTTGATCGTACTTCCGGACGGCACTGCACGCGCTGCTTCGAGTTGCGCCTGCAGCTGCAAAATCTCCTGCCGAGCCGCGGCAAGTGCCTGCGCGTCCGCGATGCGGGCCTCGGTGAGCGCAGCAACTTGTTTGCGGAGCTTGTCCTCCTCGGACCAAGCCTGGAACTCACCGCGCGCCATGACCGCAGTCCCGCAGTCGTAGTCGGACGAACCGTCCGACTCATCGCCGTCGCCAGACTCGCCGCCGTCGGGCACGGCGTCGCGATGCGCGAGCGCGTACGTCTCCAGAATCGACCGCAGCGTCTCAAACTGGATCCGCGTCTTCTTAATCTCCATCTCGCGCTCGGCATCGAGAACCACAAGTTTGTCCCGAAGCTGGTCCGAGGTGAGGACTCGGAGGTCAAAGACCGGCTCGCGCTGCCGGTGGTAGTCTTCGCCGTCGGCAATGTCCTCGTCGAGCGCCTTGTCCACAGCCGCCACCGCACTCGCTGCAGCCTGCTCCGTCGCGGCCAGCTCACGCTCGCGCTCCTCAAACGCAGCCTCGAGCTCTGATGGTACCATCGTGTCAAAGCAGGCCGACGACGCCGACGATGCGCCGCCGTCGTCAGACCCGCTCGTCTCGTCGTCACCACGCACCGCAAACGCCATCTGCTGGCTCTTGCTCCGCCATGCAGACTTGGCCTTTTGCTGGCTGGCTTTGGCGGCGACGCTGGCTGTCGTAGCTGCTTGCTCAGCCTCATGCTCGGCCTTGGCCGCGGCAAACTCGGACGGAATGGCAGTGAGGTAGGCTTCCGAGGAGCCCGACGACGAGCCGTCGTCGGCCGGCTCTGTCACAGCGACAGGCTCGGCTGCTGCGGCATTTTCGATCTCGGCAACCGGCGTTGAGGCTTCCGACTGCAGTGGGGTGCCGACCGTCGGAGTCAGCGAGAGCGACTCGAGCGCGTCGACGTAGTCCGACGAGCCCGAGGTACGCGACGGATGGCTCGGCACTGCAATCCGGAGCTGCGAGACAGTCGGAGGGAGACCGCCCTCACCACCGTGTCCACTGTCACTCTCGGCCCCGCCTTTGCCTCCGCCTTTGCCTCCGCCTTCGCCTTTGCTCCCATCTCTGGTCCCGGCGCCAGCCTCGCCCTCGCCCGCGGGCCCCATGTTGGACTCTGATGGAATGCCCGGCAGGGCGCCAGCAAACGAGTTTGATCGCTTGCGGCCTTGGACAGGCGTCGGGGCCAGATGCTCGCTCGTCTGTTTGTCATCGTTGCTTGTCACAGAGCTCCGGCGGCGCACACGACGACGAGAATCATCGGCCGACTTTGTTGAGCTCACCTTTGATGAGCTCCCGGCGACCTTTTTGCGGATGATCTTTTTCCGCACCGGCCGCTTCCGTCGCACCTTGCCCGAGCTTGGCCTCTTTTTGCCTTGCGCCTCGCCTCCATTTGCGCCGCGTCTCTTGACCACTTTCCGCTTCAGGCGCTTGCGGGCTGGCGACTTGCCCTTGTTCGCCACCGGCCGCGGCACGGGCGACGGCGTGTTACGTCCAGAGCCTTCGTCCGGCAATGGCGGCAGTGCAGGGAGAGGAGGCAGTGGAGGCGCTTCTTCCGCCATGCCGCCCTTTCCTGCCTTGGTCGTGAGGTGTCCTCAGCACTCGTTTGTGGCTGGCGTAGCCCTGCCGAGAGCTCGGCCCCTGCCAAAATGGCTGTCTCGCGTCGCCAATGACGACCCGCCCGATTATTTGCCGAACAACAAACTCACTTGCGGCTGTGGTCTCTCGGTGAGCTCCAATCATCAATTTTCAACAACTATTTTTTCCGTGGTGGGCCCCTGCCGACTCGGCCAACTGCGCTGCTACCTGTGGCCAAACTTGGGTAGCGCCGCGATCGAATTGCGATCGAGCAGCCGCGAGCTGGAAGACGCTCCGCTGCCGACGAGTCCGTGCGACTCGAGATACTTGCGCGAGTCGAGCGAAAAGTCGGCCAGGTCGAGGTCGGCCGGCGCGCGCCGCGGCTCGATCGTTGACACCCCTGCGAGCTCGCCCATGTCGTCAGCGTCGATACCGTCGGCGTACATCATACCGAGGTACTTGATGGTCAGTGCCTGTGCCTTGACATCGTCCACCTCGCCGTCGTCGTCGAGGTCGTCGTAGTCGATCGGCTCAAACTCGATCCGCGGGAGGACAAGCGAGGCATCAGCAGACGGCCCGCCGCTCGCGGTGGCACACCCGTCGTACTCGGCATTTTCGTCGTTGACCTCCGGAGCAACAAGCGGCTCCGGCAACGGGGCAGGTGCTGGCTCCGGCTTGGCAACAGGTGCAGGTGCCGGCTCCGGCTTGGCAACAGGTGCAGGTGCCGGCTCAGCCTCGATCGCGAGCGCTGCCTCGTCCCCGGAAGCAGGCTTGAGCGCCGAGAGTAGACATGCGGCCTCAGCCTCGACCTGCTCCGACACCTTTTCCCACTCCCAGGCGTCGGTAGAACCTGCGTCGGGCTCGATAGGCTCGTCGCCGCCAGCAACATGCGCGTGCGCAACCTCGCGCGAGTCGTCGAACCGCGACGAGTCATACGTGTCGTCGGGTCCAAGGCCAGCGAGGGCAGGCAGCTCGTGGCGGGCGCGGGCGCGCCACGACGCCAGCGACGCCGCCGACGCCACAGTGGTGTCGTGATCGACGTCGGAATCGCACGACATCGACGTGTGAGCGTCGTAGAGCGACGGACCGGTGGAGGTCGCGGTCGTGACGGCTGCAGCTTCAGGCGGCGGCGACGACGGCGACGGCGGCGGCGGTGCCGCCGCGAGGCTCGCCTGGAGCGTCCGCAGTTGCTCAGAGAGACGCCCGATTTGCTCCTGCTGCATGAGGAGGAGCGAGTGGAGGTCGGCCGGCGGCGCCGGGTGTGCTGCCGGGTGCGGCGCACCATAGAACGGCGTCGACATGAGGTGCGGCGGAAAGTGCGACATGTGCATCGGCGGCGGGTACGGCATCGACGCGGCAAAGGCCGGGTGCGGATAGCCGTACGCCGGCCACGCCATCGGATGCCCTGCACTCCCGGTGTGGGTGTTGGCGTGCGGATGTGACGCTGGGTGCGGCGCCGAGTCGTCCATCGTTATCTCGAGGTCGGAAAAGCCAAGCTCGGCGGCAACGTCCAGCGCCGAGTCGTCTCCCGACTCGCCGTCTCCCAAATCGCCGTCTCCCGACTCGCCGACGCTGACATCGAGGCCCGAGGCGGCGAGAACCGCCGGGGGCGTAGGCCGCGGGACAGTCGTGCTCGGCAGCTCGACAGCGTCGGCTTCGGGCTCGGACTCTGCTTGGAGCTGAGGCTTTGCCTCAGGGACCGAGATCTGGACCGCAGACGGGAAGCCAAAACCGTCGAGCTCGGCGTGGGCCTCGGCGAGAACGCGGGCAGAGTCAGCCGAGGCGTGCGGACGGAGTGCGCCGAGGATGATCGGGTCGGCTGAGGCATCGGCGTGGCCAGCAGCAAGGGCTCCGAGCGCGACGGCAGCAGTGAGCGAGGTGAACGACCACTTGCGGGTCCGAGCGTGGAGCGAGGCCTGGTAAAAGACCGGGGTGAGGGCGCCGGCGGGGCTGACGCCGCCACTCGGCGGTGCGGGGTAGACAAGAACGAGGAACCTGCGGTCGTGATCCAAGACGCGGTCGAGAGCCTCGTCGGCGACAAAGCCGACGAGGCGTGACCAGAGGTAGAGCGCGTCGTGCGGGGCGAGGACGTTGATGCCCGACACCCAGAGGCCGACGAGCGGAACGTCGCGAACTTTGGGTCGCGCTGCGAGAGAAGCAGCACCCGCCGCGCAGCATCGAGTGTCAGCGCCCCGTACCGGCGCTCGCCACGAGCGGACGCTGGGAGCAGCGACGCCGCCAGCGCCGTGTTAAGAACGCGGAGCGGGTTGATCTTGGCGAGCGAAGCCGAGATGTTGGGCATGGCGCCAAAGAGGCCAAACTCGAGCACGCCGCCACGCTCATCAAGCCGGGCCTTTGCGAGAACAACAGCGTACTTGGCCGGGTCGTCGGGCAAGTCGCGGAACGGGAGCTCCATCAGCGTCCGCCAGCGGGCGAGAAAAAACTCGACAGCGGCAGAGTCAAGCTCAGGCGCTGAGCCTGACGGCGCAGCAGCGGGCGAGACGCTCGCCTCGAGCAGGACGGCAAGATGCCGCGACGGCGCCGAGGCCGGGACCGATGTGTACGGCGCCTCACCGTCGATGGCCTTGTCAAACCGATCAAAGAGGACCGAGTGCGAGTCGGCCACCATGTCGCCGAGGAGAAAGGCCACAAGCGGCGAGGCCGACAGAGCGTGACTATCATCCAGAGCCGGTGCGAGGGCATGAAGGAGGTCCGCAAGCGGAGGAGCAGCGAGACCACATGTGAGCGGAGCAGGAGCAAGCGGAAGAGGCGCTGCGACTGGCGTCGGATCCCAAAGCCGTGACCGTGAAGCTGGGAAGGTCACCGTTGCCTGAGTCATACCATGACCCGTACTCTGTGTCGCCACAGCCGCTGCATACAGCCGCTGCTTGGCCACGGGCGAGTTTTGGCGCCATGGCCTTCCTGCGTTGCTCCCCTCCCTCCCGCTCCCGCTCCCGCTTCCACTCCTGTCATGGGGAACATTCGTAGGTCGCCTCGGTGTCACGTTCCCCCTCACCCACCCCATGCTGTCCTTGCTTGTCTCCGTCGTCAGCGTGTGCGTCCGTCCCGCAGCGGTGGAGGGCTGCATCGTCGAGCGCGGTCCCAGGCGAGGAGTGGCAGCGATTTTTTGGCGCGCGCGCGAAATGGAGTCGCCTCCCCACCCACCCCACGCCGGCTGCCATCAATCAGCGATTAAGAAAAACAATTTTTTGCTGTCACCCCCCCCCCCCCCCCCCCCCCACCCCCCACCCATTCCTGCGACCAGTCCGTCCGCGTGTGCTCACGTCACCCATCCTCGGTCCATCCTCCGCACTGCTCACACACCACACTCCTCCCCCCCCCTCCCTTCACACACACACCCATCCCAACCCACCATGGTACGCACTACCTCCCCCCCCCCCGCCACCTCCTCATTCATCCTATCTCTCCCTCCACATCCACGTCCACTCATTACCCCAGTTAGTCCACCATTCCGCGCTTTCTTAATGCCTCGCTCGAGGAGGTCGACCCCGAGCTGGCTGCGCTCGTCGAGGCGGAGGCTGTTCGTCAGTGGCGTGGCCTCGAGCTCATCGCATCTGAGAACTTTACCTCCAAGGCCGTGTTTGACTCGCTTGGCTCGTGCCTGACCAACAAGTACTCGGAGGGATATCCCTCGAAGCGGTACTACGGTGGCAACGAGGTCATCGATCAGGTCGAGGAGCTGGCACAAGCTCGGGCCCTTGCTGCATTTGGCCTCGATCCCGAGGAGTGGGGCGTCAACGTGCAGGCGTACTCGGGCTCGCCGGCAAACCTTGCTGTGCAGACCGCGCTCCTCGAGCCGCACGACCGCCTCATGGGCCTGGATCTGCCGTCGGGCGGGCATCTGACCCACGGATTTCGCACTGTCAACAAGAAGATCTCGGCCTCGGCCATCTACTTTGAGTCGCTGCCGTACCGCATCAACCCGGAGACCGGGCTTGTCAACTACGACGAGGTCGACGAGCTCTCGGCCAACTTTATGCCCAAGCTCCTCATCGCTGGCGGCTCGGCCGTCCCGCGCGACTGGGACTACGCCCGCATGCGCGCCGCCGCCGACAAGGTCAAGGCCTACCTCATGACCGACATGGCCCACTATGCCGGCCTCGTCGCCGCGGGCGTCCTTGCCTCACCATTTGAGCACTCGCACGTGGTGACGACCACAACCCACAAGTCGCTCCGTGGCCCGCGCGCTGCCCTCATCTTCTACCGCAAGCGCCCGCGGACCCTGGCCGATGGCTCGCTCGAAGTCGACCCGCGCTCGGTCGGCCTCGAGGCCAAGATCAACTTTGCCGTGTTCCCGGCCCTCCAGGGCGGCCCGCACAACAACGCCATCGGCGCTGTCGCCACCGCTCTCAAGCAGGCCGCCTCGGACGAGTTCAAGGCCTACGGCGTCCAGGTCCAGAAGAACGCTTCTGCCCTTGGCGCCGCCCTCGTTTCCCGCGGCCACACCCTCGTCACCGGCGGGACAGACACCCATCTCGTCCTCTGGGACGTCCGCCCGCACGGCCTCACCGGCTCCAAGCTCGAGAAGCTCTTCGAGGCCGCTTCCATCACCACCAACAAGAATTCCATCTACGGTGACAAGTCTGCCGTCAACCCCGGCGGCATCCGCCTTGGCACCCCCGCCCTCACCTCGCGCGGCATGACTGAGGTCCACATGGAGGCCATCGCTGGCTTCCTTGACCGCGGCGTCGCCATCGCCCTCGACATCCAGGCCAAGTCGGGCAAGAAGCTCGTCGACTTTGTCGCCGCCATCCAATCTTCGGATGCCGTCGTTGCCCTCAAGGCTGACGTCGAGGCTCTCGCCACTCAGTTCCCCATGCCTGGCTTTGAGACCGCCGATATGACCCTCGACGCCCCGGCGGCTGCCTCGGAGTAAACCCCTCGAATGTGCAAACGTGGTGCGACGACGAGAAAACATGATCAGTGAATGAGGACCTCGCCCCACACACACAGACTCTCCCGCGCACGTCACAACCAGAGAACCTCCATCTCCACCCTCCCCCCTCCCACTTCCCACTTCCTCCAAACGACACCGCTTTCTTTCCCTCCCTGTCTCCCCTCTCCATCCATGCCCATCCATCTCTAACCGCTCCCCCTCCCCACTCTCCACTCTCTCCATAATTTTTTCCAACCACCCCCACCCCCACTCTCGCGCCCCTCCCCTCGATCACGACACCCCCGCTCGTCGAAGCCCGCTACCTACGCTCTACATTCCACCCCTCTCCACGACCACAACCGCCACCGCCACCCCCCACCACCCCCTACCGCAAACCCCCACACATCCCTCCCCACGACTGCCTCCCCACCATGGCGCACCTCTCGCTCTTCTCGCAGGACTCGCCCTCGCCCTCGGCTGGCAAGCTGACCCCGGCGGTTGATTCTACGTCCTTTGACGACGACGACGACGAGAGAGCAGCTACCAGTCGGTCGCCATCTGCGCTCTCTTCGCCAAGGACCAACCTCTCGTCACAGACTATGGACATTGCTTCTGACTCGACCTTTAGGTTCTCCTCGCTTGGGAGAGAGTCTTCCCTCTCTCGTGATCCTTCTTCAGATCCTGCTCGCTCCGCCATGGCCTCGGCTCGTCGTCGTCCGGCCACCAAGCGCTCCCGTCGTCTTGGTCGGACCATCGTTGCCGCCTTTAAGCGCCGTGGTCTCCAGCCTGATGTTGGTGCCCTCTCCGTTCTCGAGGCTCTGCTCTGTGATTGCACCCCCGATGAGGTCAAGTCGACCCTCCATGCTGTCATCTCCGGCCTGGAGACAGAAGATCGTACGCTCGTCCCCCGAATCCCCCCTGCCCCGCCTGATCCCCCCGCCCTCTCCCTACTCCACCCCCCCCCCCCCCCTCCCCCTTTCTCTCCTCCGCACGCGGCACAGTCCGATCGTGCGTCCTCAACCGCGAAATCATCGAAAAGGTGGTCGAGGGCATGCAGGCGTCGTCGGTGGTGACGACGGCAGCTGCCATGGCACCGCTCAGGGTCGTCTCGGCGTACGAGTTTCCCCGGCTGGTGTACTCGGCGACACGCGAGACAATGCAGGTCGAGCCGGCCAATGCGAGCAAGGTGATGACCACGCCGCAGGCCAAGGCAGACATCTTCCGCAACCAGTACCGGTCCATCCACTCGCGGGTCCTCCGCAACAAGCTCTTCATGCCGCCGTTCCTCCACCGTGCGTCGTCGACCGCCGCGCCGAGCCAGCACTTTTCTCTCACGGCGATCGACTCGCTCCGCGCCTCGGGCGAGCGCTGCTGCGTCCTCGGCTTGCTTGTCCGCCTCCCGTCAGGCGAGTACGGCCTGGAGGACCTCGTCGGGACCGTGACCATTTCGCTGGCATCGGCCCAGCTGACTTCGGGCATGTTCACCGAGAACACCTTTGTCCTCGCCGAGGGCGTCATGGTCGACTCGGTCTTTGACGTCGAGTACCTCGCCATGCCGCCGCCGGAAAAGGCGCCGGCATCGATGCTTGCCCTCGGCTCGGCCGTCGACCCCTACGGCGGAGCGCTCTCGGCCACCGACGCCGCCCGCGTTGCCGCCGCCCAGGCCGACGACCCGAGCGACCTCATCGTGCTCTCGGATGTGTGGCTCGACAAGCCGGAGACCTACGCCCGCCTCCGTGTTCTCTTTGAGGGCTTTGCCGACCTTGAGCCGGCTGGCTTTGTCTTTATCGGCAACTTTACCTCGGTTCCCTACGCCTCGCTCCGCACCGTGTCCGACAAGCCTGGCGCGCCGCAGCGGTCGCCGCTCGACGTCCTCCGTCACTACTTTGACGCCCTCGCCGAGCTCATTGCTCAGTTCCCGGCGCTCGTCGCCTCGTCACAGTTTGTCTTTGTGCCGGGTGCCGACGATCCGGGCCTCGGCCGTGTCCTCCCGCGCCCGCCGCTCCCACCGGTTGTTCGCGGCAAGCTCAGCGACCTGTCCTGTGTGACCTTTACCACCAACCCGTGCCGCCTCTGGCTCTACTCGCAAGTCATCACCGTCTTTCGCGAGGATCTGGTTAACAAGCTCCGCCGCCACTGCGTCCTCAAGCCGACGACCACAGAGACTAACCTCATGCACGAGCACGTTGTCAAGACCCTCGTCGATCAGGCCCATCTCCTCCCGCTCCCGCTCCACGCCGCCCCGCGCTACTGGCCGCACGCCCACGCTCTCACCAACTACCCGCTGCCTGACGTCCTCGTCCTCGCAGACTCGTACGAGCAGTACAAGTCGGCGTACGAGGAGACCATTGCCTTCAATCCCTCGTCGTTTGGCACAGACTTTTCGTTTGTCGTCTACTCGCCGGCCTCAGCAGACGGCGACTCGAACGTCGAGTTCTCGCGCATCACCTCGATCGTTCCGCCGCCACCCGTCTATCTCTCCGACGACGAGGCCGTTGTCGACGCCGACGCTGAAGAGTCTGCTGCCGCCGCCCGTCTCGCCTCCCACGAAGCTCACGTTCCACCCGCCACCGACGTCTTCTACGGCGGCAACGACGACGATGACGCCTCGCTGACACAGGACCTCATGCCGCTCCCACACAAGGTCACCGCGTCATCGACCTCGCCCGACTTTGAGCTCTCCGCAGACGATCTCCAGCGCGCCGTCCAGATCACACGCACTTCCCAGGCACGCGAGATGTCGCCCGCAGCCTTTGAAGCTTCGCTCCCGCCGCACGCCTCGCTTCGCCTCGCCTCGCAGGACGACTTTGCCGACATCGACGACGACCCGACCCTGGCCCCCGAGCACCCGGCCCTCGTCCTCGCCTCGCCGCAAGTCGCCTCCTCACCCGATCCGCTCAGCGCTTCGCCGCGCCGCAAGCCGCTCGCCCGCCGCGCCCTCGTCGCGCCTGCCACTTCTGTGGCTGGGCATGCCGCCAGTCACGACGACAACGACGACGACCAGACCCTCGCCGGCATGTCGCTCTCCGACTCGGACGATGATGACGATGACGACGCTCCGACCCTGGCCCCGCCGTCAGACATGGCCATTGCTAACCGCTAGACTCGTTGCCGCTTCCAATCGCGTACTCAGAGGGATCAACTTCCGGCCCGTCGACAACAGACGCGATGATAAACGGGGACGTGACCACAAGCGTGCCTTGGGGTGGTTTGCCTATCACCTGCTGACTCTCAGCGTCGACAACAATGGCCACCTTGCGTTGCTGCCACTTGCTCGCCACAGGAAAGTTGGGCAGAAGCTCACCGCCACCACACTCGACTAGCCGCTTCAACCGATCCGCTGTGCGCGGCCTGGCCCAAGTCTCACACGGCCCGACGTAAAACGCCCAGTCGGCAAACAGCGGTCGCTCTCCGCGCTGCCGCCGACTGATGTGATCCATTGGCGAGATATATATGTCTCCGGCCTTGATCTTGACCACATATTCCAATGCGTCCACAACCTTGCCCTCTTCCCTGCACGCTTCAAGCCAGCCGGTGCTCACAATCGGCACTCTGATCGCCAGCGCACAGAAAACCTTCATCTTCTGCGTGGTCCATCCCTCCTCGCCACCCACCACCAGGTGCGTCGTCCGCTCGGGCTCCACCTCCTTCTCGACCTTACCGCCGAGCATCTCGACGATCGCCTTTGCATTTTCAACGGATTCGTTGGATTTGAAGTCAGAAAAGACGACCACCAGCTCCTCAGCCTGCGGCTCGGCGTCGAGGACCTGCCCATTGGTCTGTGGCTCATCGTCGACAGACGCAAGGTTCAGCGTCCGCCGCGACTGCACCGGTTGCGACTGCCACCGCTGTAGCCACTTCCCGAGCGTCTGCCCGCGCAGAATACACTTTGACCACAGCGATCGCGGCGACATGCCGTTGTTGGCCTCGGCCATCGCCGCCGACCACTCGCGGACTCGCCTGCTCTGACCGCTCTCGGCGTCAAGTACATGCCCATTGGCCTGCAAGCTCGCCCTCTTGCTACCGTACATGATCACATCACCGACCCTGGCCTGGCCGGACCGAATGAGCTCCACCAGCCGCGCTGAGACCGGCATCGAGCTCTGCAAGCTGTGTGGAGCTTGTGGCGGGGCCGATATACCGATCGCGCTGCCCGCACCTAACTTGCGTCGCCGCTGCCGCACCAGCATACGTGGCGATGCCTCATATGCTGCGGAAGATGCCGAATACGGGCTCTGGCGATCATCAGTCTCGTCTGCTGGCTTGTCGATGGTTCGCTTCCGCTTGCGGCCGACAGTCGCCCCGCTCGCCGGGCTGCCGCTTGCCGGCATTCGGGTCAAGCCCATGTCAGCTATGCTCGGCACACACGCGACAGCTGGCTTCTCTTTGACAGCCATCAGTTTGGGCGTGACCGAGCTGGTGGCAGGCGATCCCGGTGCCGCGGCCTCTGCATTCGGCACGGCGCGGGCGCCCTCGGCCGAGCCCGGACTGGCGTCAGCACCAGTCACAAGCGCATGCAGCTTGTGAAACAGCTCGAGAGTCTGCGTCAGCACAATGTCCTTGCGCGCCATAACAGATCTCTTTTGCTCATCTTTGATTTGGAAGAGCGGCTCGTTGCAGCGCGGGCAAAACGGATCCACGCCACCGGGCAGCTTCCAGGCATCACGCTGGACACAACCGGAACAGAACGAATGGCCACAGTACACCGTCACCGGGTCGACTAGCAAGTGCTCTCCCTCCTTCAACATGGATGACAAGTTAGCCATACAGTCAGACACAGCCCGTGCTGATGGCGGCGTGCATGGTAGTGACGACGGCTCTCCACTTGCCACTGGTCCTGCGCCGCTTGTGCCGCCTGTGGCCCTTGAGCGCATCGATGATGATGCTGGTGTGGTTGTTGTTGCTGTTGTTGCTGTTGTTGTTGTTGTCGTCGTCGTCGTTGGTGTTGATGATGATGGTGGCCATGCTGGCGCTGCTGCAGCAGACGATGAGGCAGCTGTCCCGTGGCCACCACCGTTTGCTCTTGCACGGCTCGCCGAGCATACCAGACCCGAGCACAGCTTTGGCAGCAACTGTCTCACATACTCCATATCCATCCTCATTTCCACACACAGCCTCTCTCTTCTAATATCCTCCCTCCTCTCACCCCTTATCAACGCCCTGCTCTCCAAACACGCGCCACTGCGCAACCGTAGTCGGTCCGGGCGTTGAGTGGCTGTCGACGTGTGTGCCCCTCTTCGCGACCGAACCGACCGACCGACCGACGACCGACCGACCGACCGACCGACCGACCGACCGACCGACCGACCGACCGACCGATCGACCGACCCATACTCTACAGGCATGACAAGCAGCTACATCGACCGATCATCCATTGAATCCATCCCTCTTCCATCTCATCCCCATCCTCATCCCCATCCCCGATCACCTCCATCCCCATCCCCATGTCCAGCTCCATCTCTTGTCCCTCTTCCCAACGATCACCACCGCAAACACCACCATGATCACGATCACGATCACGATCACGATCACCCTCTCCCTCCCCCCGCCCCCGCCACCTGGTGAGCCGTCACCACCATCCCACTTCAGACAAACATGGACCCACCCCGGCGGCGACGACGCAGCCGGCCATCCTCCCGTGCAGGCCATGAGACTACTTCTGACGGGCGGCCGCCCAAGCCCACCCCACCGCCGACTGCGTCTCCGTCAGGTCGGCGCCAAAACCAAGATTTTGGCGCCAAGCCGGCGGACAAGACAGCCAGGCGGGAGGAACGAGCTGAAAGTAGCCGAGCTGGTGGAGGCGGAGGAGGTGACGCAGCTGGTGCTGGTGGTGCTGAACGTGTCAAGGTTGTTCTTCGTATTCGACCGCTCATCGCCAAGGAAAAGCTAGCGAGCTGCAAGCCATGCGTCCAACTTCCGGCGGGACTGCCGCATGCTGTTGTCCTCGGCTCGGGCAAGGCGGCGAGGGACTTTGACTTTGATTCTGTCCTCCCGCCGACCACCGACCAGGCCCGAGTCTTTGATGCTGCTGTGGCGCCGCTGCTGGATGGTCTCTTTGATGGCATCAACTCGTCCATTCTCGCCTACGGCCAGACTGCCTCGGGCAAGTCGTACACCATGGGCACTCTGCCCGGCGCCTCGGCGGCATCGGATGCCACTCGTGGCATCATTCCGCGAGTCATCGACGCCATCTTTGCCCGCATGGCCGACGAGTCGGTCGACGGCGCCCAGTTCCTCCTCCGCGTCTCTTTCATCGAGATCTACAACGAGACCATCCGCGACCTGCTCAACCCGGAGCTACACGCTGCTGTCGGCGCCACCTTTCTCGACCGCATGCGGGCCAAGGCTGCCCGAAAGAAGACCTCGCTCAAGGTGCGCGAGGATGCAGACGGCGTCGTCACCGTCGTCGGCGCCACCGACCAGATCGTGACCACCCCGGCCGAGCTCACCGCCGCCATCGCCACCGGCACCCTCGCTCGTTCCACAGGCGCCACCGACATGAACGCGGCCTCCAACCGCTCCCACTGCATCATCACCCTCACCCTCGAGCGCCACGCTCCAGGCGCAGACACATACACGGTCGCCAAGCTCAACCTGGTCGATCTCGCCGGCTCGGAGCGCCTCAAGCGGACCCATGCGTCCGGCAAGCGTCTCGCCGAGTCCAAGGCCATCAACAAGGGTCTCCTTGCCCTCGGAAATGTCATCTCCGCCCTCGCCTCCTCAGCTTCCCATCCGCAGCCCTCCGCCCGGACCCAGGTCCACGTCCCCTACCGCTCGTCCAAGCTCACCCGCGTTCTCCAGGACTCGCTCGGTGGCTCGTCGCGAACCGTCATGCTCGCATGTATCTCGCCGGCAGACGTCAACTACGCCGAGTCGCTCAACACCCTCAAGTACGCCTCGCGTGCCCGCGCCATCACCAACCACATCCGCAAGCACGCCCAGCAGGGCTCATCCCACCTCTGCGCCCTCTCCGCAGAAGTCGAGCAGCTCCAGCTCAATCTCGTCAAGCGCGCTCTCATCCGCGACCACACCGGAAACAAGGTCACTGTCGGTGCCCTCCTCGAGGACCGGGCCGCCTCGCTCGCCGACCTTGTCAAGGACGAGTACTACCGCAACCAGATCGCTGCTGCCTCCTCGCTCATCATTTCGTCGTCGATGGCCCTCCGTGCCTCGGTCTCGCGCCCGCCACCCTCGCCTCCTGCTCCGTTGTCTGCCTCTGACGCAGTTGCGCCAGAGCTCCTCGACCGCCTCGCCGCCGCTGATCACGAGCGCGAGCAGTGGCTCGCCTTTGTCTCCCTCCTCCAAGAGCGCGGCCTCCTCGATGCCGAGCTTCGCGCCTTTCTCCAGGACAACGTCCTTGTCCACGTCAAGCCGTTTGCCGCCCCGATCCCCACCCCAACGCTCTTCACCCGGCCAACCACCTCGGCCGGCCCTCGCCGCAGCGCTTCGACCTCGGACTTGGCCACCTCTGCCTCTGCCCACCGCCCGCTCAGCGCGCCGTCCCGTCCGATCGGCTCGGACGGCGGCGTCCTGCCGGCTCACGTTCTGGACGAGCTCGAGGAGGCCCATGCTGCGCTCGCAGACGCCCAGGAGGATCTCGCTCGCGACGAGGAGATATTTGCCGCTAAGACTGCCGAGATTCGTCAGCTCCATGACCTGCTCGCCGCCCTTCAGGCCGAGAATGACGCGCTCCGCTCCGCTGCCCCCGGCCTCACGGTCCCAGCAGCCCGCGAGACCACTCCCGCGCCATCGGGCGACGACCGCAAGCTCGTCGCCGCACTCGGCGTCTCGCCGGCTGTTGGCGCTGACGTCGCTCCGCTCGCCTCGGCCCCGCACCCAGCCCACGGCTCACTCATGGCCCGCATGTTTGCGCAACGGATTGAGGATGCCAACGACAACGTGCTCGTCATCGATGACACGCTGCTTGACGACGACGACTCGGCCATCGCACCGCCACCGGCCGCGCATGCGTCGGCGTCGGCAGACAACGTCGGCCTCCTCCACACCCGCATCGCTGAGCTCGAAGACATGCTCCACCGCCGCGACCACGAACTCGCCGTCGTTGCAGCCGAGCTCGCCGGTGGCGACACCACGGGCTCGCGCTCGATGATGCTCTCCGGCTTGGACGAGTCGGAGCTCCCGCTCGAAGCCGCTGTCGATGACCCGGTCGTTCTCAAGCTCAAGGCCAAGAACGTCAAGCTCACCCGGAGGGTCAAGGAGCTCTCGCGCGAGCTCCATGCCGTGGGGAAGGACCACGCCACTGCGCTTGCCTCGCTTGACGCCGCGCTCTCCAAGGAGAAGCAGACCGTCGCCTCGCTGACCAACAAGCTCGAGACTCAGGCCCGCATGCTCCGCATCAAGTCGGACCAGCTGCACTCGGCCCGCAAAAAGTCGCGCTCGCCGGCCCTCGACGCGTCAACCCTCTCCGTCGCCTCCGAGTCGACCCATGACCCGCTGCCGGCCGCTCCGGCCGTTCCGACGCGCAAGAGCGTCGCGCCAGTCGACGTCCCGGAAGTCATCGTCACCGACGACGAACTCGATGCTGTCGTGGGCCAGCAGAGGAAGCTGACCAAGCTGGAGGCTGCGCTCGCCGAGCGCGAGGCCGACCTCGAGCGCCGCGAGCAGCTCCTCGCGCAGCACGCGTCGGCCCAGGTCAAGGCGCTTCGGTCGTCGCTCAACCTCCGGCGCTCGCTCGACGCTGTCGAGTCCAAGCTCGAAGACGCCGCCGAGGCCGAGGCCGCCGCCGACAACGAGGCCGTGGCTCTTGCCTACCTCGGCAGCCAGGTCGACTCGCTGCTGCTGGAGAAGTCGCAGCTCGAAGCCGCGCTCGACGACGCCGCCGCGGGCGTCACCCCTGAGGCCGTGCTTGTGGCCGAGCTCGAGGACGAGCTCGACGAGCTCGACGCCAAGCTTGCTTTTGTCGACGAGTCCATCGCCGAGACCCAGGACGAGATCAACGCGTCGCGCGCGTCCGACGCCGCCGGCTCGGCCACCTTCCTTGAGGCAACGCTGTCCAAGCTCGCCTCACTCACCTCGCTCGACGCTGCCACAAACCTGCTCAAAACCTACTTTCTCAAGATTGTCGAGCTTAAGGAGGAGGTTTACGTCCTTGACCGCGTCGAGCTCCCCTCGCTCCACCTCCAACTCGACGAGGCTCACGCCCAGCTCGCCGCCGCACACGACACCCTGGCGCTCGCGCGCTCTGACACCGCCGCCAAGCTCGACGCCGCCCACAAGGACACCTACTACTACAAGACGACTAACAAGGAGCTCAAGGCCAAGCTCCGCGAGCTCATGCAGGCCGCCGTCGAGCAGCAGGCTCTGTTCGAGGCCGAGCAGGAGCAGTACGACGCACTTGACGCCGAGGCCCGCCATCTCCGCGCAGAGCTCGACCGGCTGCGTGCGGCCCAAGCTGCGCCCCCGCCCGCCACTACCGTGTCGCCGCCAGTTCGTGCGGCGCCGCGTGCCTCGCTCCGCCCGCTCACCGCAGACGAGATCTCGTTCCGCTCCAACCTCACCGCGCTCTCGTCGTCGATCGGCGGCGCCTTTGGCTACGAAGACGACTCGCTAGAGTCGTCCAAGATGGGCTCGGCCGCTGGCAAGTACTTTGCCTCGACAGCTTCGTTCCTCGACTCGACGGCTCACATCGAGTCTGACGCCGACGTCCCACTCGGTTCGCCGCCTCGGTAAAGTGCCGTCCTTCACACCAGCTGTACCGACGCAATAGCTGCCGTCCGCTCCTCCTCATGCTTCTTGCGAGTATAGCTGTACCCGCCCCACGCCACCGCCCCGGCACCGACCAGCGCAAACGCCACTAGCGTCAGCGTCGACGCTGTCCGCTCCGCCGGCGCCATCGTCGTTGTCTTTCCGCCGCTGCCTGGCGCCGACGACTCGGCCACCACCTCAAAGCTCAACAGGTGCGACATCAGCGGCCGCTCGGCGTCGAGATACGCGTTGCCGCTGGCGTACATGGCGTCCCAATCAAAGTTCTCGCCGTATCCAGCATACAGCGCCTCGAACGGGGCCATGGCCATGTCGAGCGTCGTCCGAGTAGTGTCCGGCCCATCTGCGAGTAGCGCATCGAGCTGAGCCTGGCTCGCCACTGGCGGCTGGACAACGGCAAAGGCGGTAAAGCCAAGGGCATCAAGTCGCGAGTTGTCAGCATAGTTGATGTACATCTCGATGGATCGACAGCAAGTCGAGCTTCGATCCTCCGAGTACTCTGCCCCAAAGGCAATGGTGCCACGAGTGTTCGAGTACGCCACCGAGCCATCGACTTCGTTCGGCAGTTCATCCGCCAGCCACCTTGCCGTCACCTCGGGATTGCCAGGCGTACCCCATTGCGCCACAAATGCCGTACCAGCGGTATCGTTCCGAATGACACGGAAGAACCTCGAGTCATCAAACACGCCGCCCTTGGCCAATGCGTACATGCGGTCAGCTGCAAGCGGTGCCCGCGCCCGCTCAGCCACCACCAAGGCAGCGCCTGTCGACATGCGCATGGAGACCACAAACCTGTCAGGGCCACGAGGTGATGGCGCTCCAGAGATACCCACAACAAGCGCAAGTGCCACAACGAGGCAGACCATGGTCTGCATGGCCATTGCGGGAGGGAGACGGCGAGAGAGAGAGGGGTGTCGCCGTACGTCTTTGTCTCGCCGCGCCGACCGTGATCGTGATCGCGATCAGAATGGCAATACGTGGCATGTGCACGAGTGGCCACACACAGGTAGGGGCAACGCGGGACGGTCCAGCATCTGACGCACGCCAACGCGACGTCCTCTCTCCGGAAACAGGAGAAGATATCATGGACGAGACATGGAAGACCATGCTGGACGAGTCTCTTGACGGAGTCGGGGTGTTGGGCGCCGGGTTGGGCGGAGGTCATGAGCTTGGCGTCCTGAGTTTTGACGACCTTTCTCGCCACCACAGCCTTGATCTTGATCACTCTGCCAGGCTTGATCAAGCCGCTCCGCCAGCCCCGCACCATTCCCCGCACTTTGACTTGGCAGAGGCATGGCTTCCCATGCTTGCTAACGATGACCCGAGCACATTGTTTAGTCTCCCTATGCTTGACACGGAGCCTACCTCGCCGTCGTTGTCGCTCGCTGCCGGTCCACTCCCTCTGCTCTCGCCCACCTTCTCTTCATCCACTCCGGCGTCGTCGCTCTCGCGCTCGGCAGAGTCTTCCGTCTCGCCGTCGTATCCATCGAGTGGCTCGTCCCAGGCATCCGCGTCAGGGCTAGACTCCTCGACCACTACCACTGTCTCGACCTCGAGCTCATCGTCGTCATCGACATCGGCGTCGTCGACATCGTCTTCTGGAGCCTCCAAGGGCAAGGTCGCGTCGAGCGCGTGCGATCGATGCCGGCTTGGCAAGCGCAAGTGCTCCGGAAAGGGAGAGCGCGGCGTGTGTGAGCGCTGCATCCGGCTCGAGGTGGACTGCACATGGGAGTATGTGCCGCGGCGGCGTGGACAGAAGCCCAAGCCGCTGGCGGCCATTCTGGATAGCAAGCGGAAGCGCAAGTATGACGCCGGCGAAGACGGCGATGACAGCAGCAGAGCGTCACGCGCTCTGGTCGAGACCGGCAAGCGGGCGCGGTCGCTCGGCTCTGCACTCGGAAGTGTGGTGAGCGTTGAGTCGTCGCTCCCGGCCTGGCTGGCGCCTCTCGACTATCTTAAGATCTTTGAAGTGCTTCCTTCGCGCCAGCCTGTGGTTGCGGCGCTCCGGCCGCTGCTCCCAGACATGTGCCAGATGCTTGCCGATGGCCCTCCGGGACCGGGCGTTTCTGTTGTGGGTGCGGTGCTTGGCCGGCTGGCGCTGGCGCACGCGGCGCTTGTGCTGGGCGACTCCAACTCGGTGGCGGTGCTCACTGCGCAAGTGCTTGATCGATACGGGGCGATGATGTCTGTCAGCTCTGCCGAGGCTGTGCTCTGTCATGCCATGCTCGCGTTTCTTTCGCTTGACGGGCACAGCGCGCGTGCGCGGATGCACGCGATTCTGGCCCGGACAACAGCCATTCAGGCTGGACTGCTCAACGCCGACGCTGCCGACGGGCCGACGGCGGACCTCACGTTTGTGGCCCTGCTCACAGCCATGGCTGCCGTCTCACGGAGCGGTGGGGCCTGGGACCATCCGCGCGCCAAGGCACACTCGATGCTTGCGCTGGCGTTCTCGCGGGTCCACGCCGCAACCGACGTGGCCATGGTCACACTCCTTGCCCGCGAGTTGGCGCGGTTCAAGTGCCCGGGCGCCGAGGGAGCGATCAAGGTCTACGCCTCGCTCATTGGACTCTGCTCACTGGACCTCTCAATGTGCGCCGAGTGGAACGAGGCGTCTGTGAGCGCCCTGGCGGCGATGGTGAGCTGCGCGCCTTTTGCAGCGGCGGTGACAAACTCTGGCGCGGACTCGCGGGCGCTGGCGGACAGGTGCCTGGCGGCTGTGGACGAGGCCGAGGGCGCGGCCGCGTCGGTCCAGGTCCCCGCCGCGAGCTGCAGCTCCAAGCCAGCGGCGCATCCGTACCTGATGGGAGTGCGGTATGTGGCGCAGGTCGGGCGCGACGGGGACGAAGCCGCAGCGACGGATGCGGCAGGTGAGGCCTTTGCCAAGTCTCTGGGCACGACGCTGCGGTTTCTCGCGTCGCGGGTAGACAACTTTGGCTGCGGCTCGTCGAACACCGAGCTCAAGCTCCTCGCCCTTGCTGCAGCGTTTGTCATGCTCGGCGAGGCGCGCGGGTCTGGGTATGTGGACGGGCTGCAGGACCCACTGGATGCCGCGCTCGCGGCGGTGCCGCGGTCGACGGTAGCGTCGGCGGTGAGAGTCATGCTCTCGCCGGCGTACGCCAAGGCTGCGGCGCGGCAGCCGCGGATGGGATAGGCCATGGTTCAATGAAGAGCGTCGAGAGCCTGCTCGATCTGGGTGGCGAGGCCAAAGTACTCTGTGGAGAGCTCGGTGGAGCGCGAGGCGAGAGCATCGGCCGAGATGGTCGAGGAGAAGAACTCGGCCTGGGCCGTGTCGAGCTTGGTGAAGAGCTTGCGGCGGGCCTCGAGCTTGGCGATGACTGCCGAGAGGTGAGCGGCAGTGGCACCGGTGGCGTGGGAGGCAATGTCCGAGGCCCGGCGGAGGGCGTTCGAAACTCGCGGTCGAGGTTCTTCTTGGCGGCAGCAAAGGTCTTCGAGTCGGACGAGTGGGCCCATGCGGCGAGCGCGTTGTCGAGCTTGGCGAGGGCCGAGGTGGCACGGGCAATGTCTGCGACAAAGGTGGAGGTCTCGGACGCGATGCCGCCCAACGACGGCGAGAGCGAGAGGTCAAGGCGGACGTAGACCATGGCGGCGAGGAAGAGTGCAAACAAGGCGGACATGAGGAGGATGGGCTCCATCAGGATGGCCGTGGCCGAGAGGGCGTACGAGACCTGGAAGACAAGGTCCTGGTCGGTGACGAGGTTGGCGGCCGAGAACTCGGCAACAACGCGGCCCGAGGTGTCGAGGTACGTCTTGCGCGACGAGATGGAGAGCTCGGGCTCGACCGCAAACGGGGTGTGGACGGCGACGTCAGAGGCTCCCTCGGGGAGGACCAGGCGGATGATGGCGTCGGTGACAGGCACGTTCTCAAAGGCGCCAGCCATGTCGACGGTGAGGATGTAGCGGCCCGAGTCGGCGGCGACGCGGAGGTAGGCGGCGAGCGGGAGGTTGTAGCCCATGTAGAACTCGGTCTTCCACCCGCCAAAGAGCGGGAAGCGCGGGCGCATCTCGACCTCAACCTGCTCGCGGAGTGAGCGGAGCGCAGACGTCGAGATGTTGCCGATGACGTCGCGGTAGTAGACGTCGGCGGCGTCGGCGGGGAGGATGGCGGTGACCGAGCGGACCGAGGCGATGCCAGCGGCAGCCGGGTTGCGCTGGTAGTCGTAGCGGGAGAACGAGCCCTTGAGCTTGGCGCCGGTGTGCTCCAGCTTGTACGACTCCTCCACGGCGAGGTTGCCGCCCCAGTGAGAGACCTCAAACTCCTTAACCATCGAGGTGGCGGTGACAAACGGTGCGTTGTTCTCGTAGTGGACCTTCATCTCCGAGACGGTAAACGGCGCCACGTCCGCGTACGGCCCGTACGTCAGCGACGCGCCCGAGAGCGAGGTCGGCTCCTGTGTCGTGTGCGAGACAACGTTCGACGAGGCGAGCTTGACCACCGTCCGCTGCTTCTTGGTCACATACGGCGAGTACACGTAGTGGTTGCCAAAGTAGAGCATAAACTGCCGCTCGGCCTGGGCGATCTCCTTGGGGAACGGCTTGAGTGCACCCACAAAGACAGCCACAACAGTGAGCTTGACAGACTTGCCCTTGCCCAGCGGAGCCTCGAGCGCGACCTCAAACATCTTGGTTCCACTATGCGCATGGTAAGGGGGGGAGAGGTTGGCGGAGGGAGGCAGGGAGCGGGGAGCGGTGACGAGCGGGTGAGGGCAGTGGCGGAAAGTGGTGAGAGCGGGGAAAGAACGAGGAGAGAGAGAAGAAGTGGGAGAGATAGGGAGGATGAGTGGGGGTGGGGAGGTAGCAGGCATGCGGTGTGTGGGTGGGGAGGAAGGGGGGCGAGGAGAGGCAAAAAAATGGCAAGGCGGTGGACCAGGTGCGTGGCGAGAGGGAAGGGAATTGGGGATAGCGGGCGGAGGAGAGAGAGTATCAGGCTGGAAATGGGATGAGAATGTAGGTAAGAGCAAGAGCTATCGAATGATGTGTGTGGAGAAGAAAGAAGTACGTACGTAGGAGCGTCGGAAGGAGTGGAAGTCGAGGTAGTGACGGGCAGGACGTCATCGTTTGGGGTAAAGGCATCCACAAAGGCGAGGAAGGGAGCGTGACCGGCAGGGATAGCCATTGCGTAGGTGGAGACAGAGGAAGAACCAGTGTTCGTAATCTCTACCTCTTGTGTCATACGCACAACAGAGGTGGAAACATCAATCGTGCGCACGGCAGTCTTGTGCACAAGGCTACCAGTCGTCATGCTGGCCAGTGCCAACAGTGCCACTGCGGCAACAACTCCCGTCCACCTCATTCGATCTGACAGACGAGTGTTGCTGCCATTACTGCGCGACCGCTGCCAGTCGCTCACTCTCTCGGCAGCCTGAGCGAAGCGAAGCGGCTGACACCATACTTTGCTAAGAGCTCCGATGACGTCGACACAGTCGGCTCGGGAGCCCACCCGTTCACCCTCTTTGATGACCATGTGCGACAAAGACGACGCGCGCCCTCTGGGCGACCAATCCTTTCTTTGATTTCGTGTGTACGCGAGCCATCGAACGGTGCTCATGTACACGCGGATCACCGTGCCATCAATGGGCACGATGTGCTGACAAAGGTGGTCAGCACAGTAAGTGCGAGGAAAACTCAAGCCGTTCAGCCAGCGAGGCGACCGCCCGGTCGGCAACTGAGAGTGTTGCTTTCCGGCCGGTTCGTGGTCGGTCGCCCGACGCCGCTGGCTGCAGGCCGGAACCGGGCCGGTGTGCCACCCGGCCCACGGCCGGCTACCACGCCGGATCAAGAACGAGTCTAGTCCAGACGATGACCACAAGCAGTTGTCAAAGACACGCGTGGCTTGGTCTTCTTTGGCCGCGGCTGCAATCACACTTATCCATACAGAGCTCTGACATCGGAGCAAAACGCAGTTTAGCACACAGTGGCATACGGCTACGGACCAAAGCCGCCCGATGAGCTGCTACCGTCAGTGCAGTTCAGGTACGCCGAGGGACAGATGTCGTAGCACGCCGTCCCAGGACCCTCGTACTCGCAGCAGTAGTAGCAAGCACAGTCCTGGCAGCCGCTGACAGCCCCAAGGCAGGTCAGGCACGCCATGCCCCAAGTCCCGATGCACTCAGCCGCGCAAAGCGCGATAGCCTTGCCACAGGTGGCCCACGCGTAGTATCCACATCCGCACTCGGATGTGGCGTTCCAACAGTTGCCGAGCAGCTGCGACTCTACAAGGAGCGTTGCCTTGACCCGGCAATCTCGCTCGATCCCAGAGTCGCCGGCGTTCGAACACATCTTGGCCGCCTGCTCGGGCAGCTCGGATGGCACGTACCGCGCAGAGCTCGCTACCGCAAGCAGCGCCATCACGAGAAAAACAGCAGTCACGTTCATCACTGACCTTGCACGCACGCGTGAGAGAGGGAGGAAGGAAATTGCCGAGCGGGAAAATGGGATGTAGCCGCAAACGCCGCGTGCCGTGCGGATCCTCCCGGGGGGAGGGTTGGGGCTAGGGCAAGCTGCAACCAGCAGAAGCCAGACATGCATCATACATATCAGTCGGGCTGTTTCGTCGTACCTAGCTGTTTCACAAAGAGTTTGAGAGGGGTGTGTGGCTCGGGCTCTTGCTTGGAAAGGGGGCGACAAAGGTCAGCAGCTTTACCGAACTCAAAAATCGAAACAGTGCACCTCGGCTAGCCCCCCGCCCACCCAAAGTGCAAAAGAGAGCAACTCCAGGCATCCCTCGTTCTTCTCTTCATCCGCACCCTCTCCCACACACAATCACCTCTTCCGACCCGGCTGCCATGACTGGGCCTAGGCCAGCGAAGCTGCTGCAGCTCCACGGATGTAGCTTTTCTCCTGAAACAGCCCACGAACAAATTTGCGCCGTGGCCAAACCGAGGCGGGCGGCCAGCCGTGGCCAGCCGCAGCCGCCAGACGGCCATCCCGGCTCCTCGAGCCGAGCCGGACGCCAGACGCCAGGCTGCAAGCTCTGCCCTTCAGTCTTCTCACACACCCAACTCTTGAGCGAGTGGAGGGTAGCAAGAACGGTTGGCGAGGTATGGGCAAGGCGTCGCGTGACAAGAGGGACATCTACTACCGCAAGGCCAAGTACGAGGGCTGGCGAGCTCGGTCGGCGTTCAAGCTCATTCAGCTCGATGAGCAGTTTGGCTTTCTCCATGACGCCAAGCGCGTGGTTGATCTCTGTGCTGCGCCGGGCTCATGGTCGCAGGTCCTCTCACACAAGCTCGTCTCGGGCCTCCCGCTCTCGTCGTCGGAGACCAACGTGCTCCGTCGCGAACCGGCAGAGTCATCGGCTGACGCCGATGTCGCCGCAGGCGCTGCTGCCTCGGCTGGCGGCGAGCCGGCCAAGATTGTGGCGGTGGACTTGCAGGACATGGCGCCGCTACCGGGTGTGACCCAACTCAAGGGCGACATTACCAAGCTCACGACTGTGCAGCAGATTCTGGGTCACTTTGAGGGTGAGAAGGCCGACGTGGTGCTCTCAGACGGCGCGCCGGACGTGACCGGCCTTCATGACGTCGACGAGTACCTGCAGGCGCAGCTTCTTCTGGCGGCCCTCAACATCACTACACACCTGCTGCGCCCGGGTGGCACCTTCTGCGCCAAGATCTTCCGCGGCAAGGACACAACGCTGCTGTACTCGCAGCTCAAGGTGTTCTTTCCGGTCGTCACCATTGCCAAGCCCAAGTCGTCGCGCAACTCGTCGATTGAGTCGTTTGTGGTGTGCCAGGGCTACACGCCGCCGGCCAACTACGTCCCGACCATGATGGATCCGCTGCTGGATGCCCCGTATGGCGAGGACAACCCGCTCGATGGGCCGAACCGCATCGTCGTCCCTTTCCTCTCTTGCGGCGACCTCTCGGGCCTCGACTCGGACGTCTCGTACCCGCTCGACTTTGGCCCCGGCAACGACGCCACACCTTACGTCCCGCTTGACCCGGTCCAGCCGCCCATCGAGCCTGCCCACGCGAGCTCAGCCGCCGAGCGAAAGGCGTTCCGCCAGTAGCGCCGCCCAACCCCAACGCGCGCTCGCACTCTTGGCTCGGATCAGTTTAATCCTTTACGGTAGGGCTGCTACAAGAGACACGCCCGCCCACGTGACGAACACGCGGACGATTGAAGGCATTCGCAACTGTCGATACGGACCACTACAGCAAGGGCTAAATCTCGTTGCCGACAGTCACCCAATAATCGCGCAAGTTGTTCTTGCGGCCAAAGATCTCCAGGTAGCGACCGTTCGGGACGAGTTTCTCGACCATCTCGTACATCTCCTCGGGCTTTTGCGACTGGCCGCGGCGCTCGGACCAGATGACGTCCGAGACGACGCCCGACTGCAGGGTCGGTGGATCGGCGCCCTTGCGGCCGACGAGGCACGTCTCCTTGGCGTGCTGCAGGTAGTACCCGTGGCCCTTGGCCATCCGCCGGTTGACTGTCCGCTTGACCCAAACCACGTCGTCGACGTACTCGTAGCCCCACTCTTTGAACAGCTGAAAGGCAAACGAGTAGCGCGCGTTGATGACCCAGATGAAGAGCAGGCCGTTCTCCTGCAGCTTCGGCACCGGAATCCGCATAATGTCCTCGTCGCGGAGCTGCGAGTAGCCGAGCGCCACCCCGCGCGTCGGCGCCGATGTCGCCAGCTGCCACGGCGGGTCCATGACAATGACATCAAACTGAACCTGTGCGCCCAGCGCAGCCCAATCAAACAGCCGCACATCCGCTCGGATCGGCACGCAGTGCTCCGGTGCCTCAAAGCTCTCCCAATCGATCTCATCAAATGACGACTTAAGAAACTCGACTACGCCCCGTCACACACACCCTCTGTAAGTCTTCCCCTTTCCCCACATACACACACCCATCCACAACCATATGCCATCATTGCCATCGTACCCTTGTTCTTGCCCGTGGCCAGCGGAATCCGCTTCTGTGCATTCAGCCGCTTGATGTCACCCTCGATGGCCTCCACCTCCTTCTCTTCCTGAGCCAGCAACCTGGCCAGAGTATCCACATCCAAAGACTTGAGCTCTTCATCTGCCACAAGCATGCTAGCCTCTGGGCCAGCTGTCACCATATCCGTCGTCATCGTCTGACCCGTCGTCATCGTTTCCACCGTTCCCGCTTCCAAGTTCGGCCCAGCTCCGTCCTCGCCTTCTCCTCGACTGGTCATACTCCTCCAGGCAGACGTTGTCCTCGTCCACTCTACCTCGTCTTGGCTCTACCTGCTCTCCTTGTCTCGTCCCTTGTCGTGTCGTGCCGAGTCGAGTGGTGCTTGTCCCCGTCACCGTCGCCGCTATGCTCGAGTTGGTCGGCCTGGCCACACCCGCTCAACCCCACCATCCTCTATCCCTCGGGGGATCGGGGGGATGCAGAAACATGATCGAGCAGCAAGGATTGTAGCCAAAGGTCGAGTCAAGCATGCTATGCATCGAGATTGCCAAAGTATCAAGGACACAGACCTCGTATCCTGTGGGTAGTAGCGGTGACGGCGAAGATCTGTTCCTCTTGATGGTGGTGGTAGAGCCATTTCCACCTCGCTCACCAGCTGGAGAACCATGATCATGGCATGACATGAGGTGTGATATATGATTGTGGTGACGGTTGGGCATGGATCATCCAATCAAGGTGTGTATGTAGTCCTGATCGGCAGACACAGCCCATTCGCCCAATCTCCGCCCAACCGAGCCGACCTCACACCATCAACCACCCCCCCCCTCCCCGCCCCCGTTCACCCCCCTCCCATGATCAATCACAGCCCCATCCCCCATCCCCAGTCCCACCGAACCAAACGGCTCGGCCCACAATAATCGATGATCAGCTAAAGATGTGCTTCTGTGAGAGGGCCGGAGCCATCCGTCGCCGGCCGTCGTCGGTCGGCGCGCGCGCCAAAACGGCACCACTCCACGCCACTCCAACCCACCCACCGCTAGCACCACCCACACCACCCACACCAGGCCACCACAGCCAAAGTCAAGCACTGTAGTGAGGTTATATAGGTTCACCACTTTGCTTGTACCTTGCTTGACGGTGACTACATCCCCACCGCTCTCCCTCCCGGACATGCTGGTTGCTGCCAGCCGACGGGTGGGCCGAGGTGGCGGGAAGGCAGTCGGCGATGACGACCGTCTCTCGCTTGTCCATGCCTCACTTGCTTCTATGAGAGACATTGCAGGCCTCTCGGCCCATGTATCACTTGTCTCGCTCAATCTTCATTCGAATGCCATCACTCGCATCGAGGTACGTTGTCTTGTTCCCCCCTCACCCCCCCCCCCCCCCTCACTGGCGGCCGCAACGTCCCCGGCGTCATCAACCACGACCTTTTTCCCCTGAGACATCCTCCCCTAGCAACGGGTATGCCCTCTTGGCCGCTCTTTCATACGCACACCATCACTGCAGCCATAATGACGTCACTGTATGCTTGAAGCTCATCTCTTGACTCACTGATTACGATATCAACTCCAACCAATGCCGCAAACACGGATCATCTTTCCCGGCATAACCCTCGTCTGCGACCTTTTTTTTCACCTCACAAATACCTCCCCTCGGCACACATCTCAGAATCTCGACGGCCTGGTTAACCTCGTCGAGCTCAACTTGTCGTCGAACCGGCTGGCGTCACTGGATGGTCTCCCGCGGCTGCCGGCTCTTCAGAGCTTGGATGTGGCGGCCAACGAGCTGAGCCACCTCGGCGGCGCGCTGGCCAACGTACCTGCGCTCCGCCGGCTGGTGGCTTCGTACAACTGCATTCGTGACGTCGAGGGTGTGGAGCACCTTGAGGCGCTAGTTGCACTCGACTTGGTGGGCAATGACCTTGCTGATGTGACGGCGCTCACACCACTGGCACACCTGCACTCGCTTCACTCGCTCGCGCTGGCGCGCGGCGATCGCGCCAACCCGGTCTGTTCCGTCGCCCGCTATCGCGCCACTGCGTTTGCCATTGTTCCAGCGCTCATTGCGCTCGACGGCTTTGACGCTGCTGGCCGCGACGCTAGCTTTGTCGACACCGGCGTCATTGCCGACCTCGCCCACGCCGCGACGGTGTCGCGCCGGTCGCCGCCGGCTGCCTCGCCGGCCCGGCGTATCTCGTCGCCAGTTGCCACTACCCAGGCCCCGCGCCCGACTACTCCTGGCGCTCGCCGTCGGCTCTCGCCAACCCCGGCGCCGGCGCCAGTTGCGAGCCCAGACCTCCTCTCGCCGTTGCCGTCGCCGTTCAAGCTCCCCACGCCAGCCATTGATTCAGCGCTGCAGCGCCGGCCTCGCAAGGTCAACCGGGCTGCAGCGGCCCGGACTGCTGCGCGCGCGCCGCTCGGCCGTCGCCGCCGCAATGGCAGGGCTCCCCCTTCGCCAGTCTCTGTGCCCGAGCCGGTCTCGCGCTCGCCGTCACCGCTGGCGTCCAGTCCAGGCGACGACGAGCTGGCCAATCGTGTCGCCGTTCTCGAAGCAGCTCTCGCCCGGCCGGCCTCGCCACAGACACCAACGCCGTCACCACCACCGGCGATGATCGACGCCGCCACCACGCCGCGGACGCCGACGCCGCCTCCTGCACTGCATACGCAGGAGGTCCAGGCGAATCTCCTCTCGCCGTCGGCACTCACCTCACTCCAGACTGCGCTTGACAGCGAAACATCGCGGGCGCTGGCTGCTGAGGCTCAGGTCACACAGTTGGTGGCCCGGGTCGGCGAGCTTGAGCGCGCGGCAGCCGATGCCGACGCCGCCTTGCGCGAGCACACAGTGAGCCAACGCGAGGCCAAAGCCGCCACTGCCGCGCGCGTCGACGATGCTAACACACGCGCCGCGGCAGCGGAAGCCCGCGCTACCGCAGCCGAGGCCTCGGCTACCGAGCTCAAGGCTGCGCTCGCGGCGGCCAATGACCGAGCAGAAGCACAGACTGCGCTCGCGGCGCAGTTGAAGGACGAGCTCCGTAAGGCGGCAGCATCGGTCAAGCGCGGCCGCGCCCGCACCGCTGACCACGACGCAGCGCGGCAAGCCGCCGAGACTCGGCTTGCCGACGCTGAAGCTGAAGTCGCTGCCGCACGCGCTGCCGCCGCCAACGCCGAGGCCCAAATCTCCGCCCTCAAGGCTGCTGCCGCCACTGCCGAAGACCAGATTGCCGCTCTCAAGGCTGCCTTCCGTGAGAGCTCGGCAGGAGCAGCCAAGCTCAAGGTACTCCTCAAAAGTCGCTGGAGAAGGAGGTCCGTGCGTCGTCGCGGGCCGACGCGGTCGACTCGCGCCTTGCGGCGCTCAAGTCCAAGCATGCTGCGCTTGTCAGCAGCCATCACGCAACAGAGCGCGAACGTGCCGAGCTTGGAGCCACCGTCGCACTCTTGCGTGAGCATCTCGCTGCGCAGGAGAAAATGACCGGCATGCTCGACGCCCACTTTGGCGCCGCTGTTGCGGCAGCAGCAGCACGGACCGAGGCTGATCGCCAGCAGCAGCAGCAGCAGCAGCAGCAGCCCCCGCCTCCGCCGCCTCCGCCTCCTCCGCCTCCGCTCCCGCCGCTCCCGCCGCAACAAGTGATCAAGCCTGCCGACGACGCCCTGTATGCGCGGTTGACGGCCGAGAACGCGCGGCTGGCGCGGAGAGTGGAGGAGAGCCAGGCGACGCTCGAGGCGCTGCAGGCCAACCACGCCCAGCTGCAAAGCGCCGAGGCCCAGCTCCGCGGCGAGACAAAGTTTTACAAAGAGCGGGCTGAAGCCTCGGCTGACGCGCTCGCCATCAAGGACAAGATGCTCAACGACCAGCTGGAGAGCCTCCGTGGGCTCAAGGCCAAGCTTGCCGAGGCCACGAGCGCGGCGGCGGCGGCTGAGGCGCTTGAGGGCGAGGCAAGCGACGCCGCCGCGAAGCCCGCCGCCTTGCTGCCGAGCGCGACGAGGCCCAGGCCGAGGTTGCGCGCCTCGAGCGTGCGCTCCGCTACGTCGAGGACGAGGTGGCCAAGCTCAAGGCGTCAATGGACGAGCAGGTGGCGGCGGCCAGAGCCGCTGGCGATGCAGCTGCTGCCGAAGCCGCAGACGCCGCCGCCGCAGAAGTACAGGCTGAGCTGGAGGCCGCGCAGGCGGCGGCCGCCGACGCTGCAGCCGACGCAGCGTGCGCCCGCGAAGCGGTGACCAAGACCGAGCACGAGATGCGGGTCTTGCTCAAGGCGTATGACAAGGAGAAGAAGAAGCGAATCAAGCTGGGCGCGCTTCTCCAGCAGGCTCTCGACGATAGCTAAAAGCACTAAACGCCGGCGCTCTCCACCGAGTCTTCCAATGCGTACGGCTCCAGCGGCGCGGGAGTGACAGTCCGGCTCCGCAGGCTCTCCTCGTGCTCGGCAATAAACCGCTCGCGGACGGTGTTGGCCGAGACCTCCTGAATGAGGGTGAGCGAGTAGGACATGAGGCCAAGCGAGGCGAGCGCAAAGATGATGGTGATGCCGCGGCCGAGCTCGGTGCGTGGAACGAGGTCGCCGTAGCCGACGAGCGAGAGGGTGACTGCGGCGAGGTAGAAGGCATTGACCCAGGAGAAGCCCTCGATCCACATGAGCGCCACCGCGAGGGTGATGTACATAAAGGCGGCCACAGTGCCGGTGATCTGGAACTCGCGGACCCAGTTGTGCTGGTCCGGCGCGAGCGCCGACTGGACAAACGCCGATGTGGGGAAGACGTTGAGCGAGGACGAGAGCGGCGAGAGGATGTTGCGGAAGAAGACCGAGGGTCTGCGCGACGGCGAGCGCGGCGCAGCAGCGGCGACGAGCGCAGTGAGCGGCGCAGCAGCGGCGTCGCTGCCATCGTCACTCGCAAACGGCAAGCCGTCGAGCGCCTCCATGCTCGAGTCTGCCGAGTCGAGCTCGTCGACGACCCGGCCTCGGACGACGGAAAAGTCGAGCTCGCGCTCGGCAGGCTCAGGCTCCGACTCGGGCGAGATGTCAGCCGACGACGGCCATGAGACCGGGCCAAGTGGGGCTGGGTCGAGGACAGCGGTGGGCGGCTCGCCGCGCGGCGAGAGGCCGAGCATGGCGTCGCGGGCCGAAAAGCGGCGGCGGTGGAGCGGATAGCGGCGACGGCGCCGATGAGCGAGAGCACGTAGCCGACCATGAGCATCGAGATAGAGACAAAGGCGAGCGAGATAAACTCGGAGGCAGGGGCCGACGGCGCAAGGTCGCCGTAGCCGAGCGTGGTCACCGTCTCTGCACAGAAGAACATCGAATCGAGGATCGACCACCGCTCGACTATGCAGAAGAAGACGACAGCAGTGACGTAGGTGCCGAAGAAAATGGCCAGGGCTCGCCGCAAGTGGCGGAGCTGGAACTGCGAGCGCGATTCATCGGCAGTGGCGGCGTCGGCGAGCGGCGACGAAACAAAGCGAGCCTTGAGCGAGCGCGAGAGGACTCGTTGGCCTGCGGCGAGGGTAAAGGAGAGCAGAGCGAGGCCAGCAAAGCCATAGACTACCAAGAGCATGCGCGCCCATGGGGTAGCGACAGCGATGGTGCCATAGCCGATGGCACAGAGGGTGGTGAGGGTGAAGAAGAGCGAGTGGGTCAGCGGCCAGCCCTCGATGAGGCCAAAGACCAACGATCCGACCAGCCAGTAGACCATAAAGTACAAGCCATTGATGACAAGCTTCTTTGTCTCCAACGAAGCACGGTCCCAAGCCAGAGCCAATCTCTCCGGCACGAGAGAGGTCCATAGCGTGGAGGGCGGACGAGGAGTTGGTCTCGCCACGACACCGGTCCTCACCGAGAGCAATGAAGATCTCACGGAAGAGTCTGAGATACGCAACGAGTAACCAACCGCCAAGATGGAAGCCAATATATATGGAATGACCAAGATCTTGCCCAGAGTACTGGTGACGACGACATCGCCAAAGCCCGTAGTGGTCATGGTAGCATACGCGAAGTACAGTCCCGTGTCCAGACTCCAACCCTCCACACCAGCAAAGACCAATCCTCCTCCAAAGAACAGTCCACAGAGAAGACATGCATCACTCACACATTCTCTTCCTCTCATACTTTCCACCACTCTCCGTCACAAAGTCGTGTGCCTATCCCTGTCCCTGTCCCCGTCACCGTCACAACTCATCCTCGCCGCTTTCGGCTTGACCTGATCATCATCACATTCCCAGATTGATGGCATCGTCTCGCAGGTTGAGGGCATGGGAGGTTGACGTTGGCTGGCTGCCGTGGGCCATCATACCGCATCGCACCGTACCGTACCGTACCACATCGTGCCATTCTACATCGAACCATACCGCATCGAACCATGCCGCATCGAACCATACCGCATCGAACCATACCGCATCGAACCATACCGCATCGTGCCATACCGCATCGTGCCATACCGCATCGCTCCATACCGCATCGAACCATACCGCATCGAACCATACCGCATCGAACCATACCGCATCACCGTCACAGGCACCGGCACCGCATTCGCAGATTGATGGCATCGTCTCGCGGGTTGTGCAGATGGCGCCGTCTCGCGGGTTGAGCAAAGCCCAGTTACATGGTTCTGGTGATTGCTCCCCCACCTCTCCATCCCTCCTCCCCCCATCTCGACCTGATCTCGACCAGCCGCCTACCCGCACACGTATCTCTCTCACACCATGTTCCGCACACTCGCCACACTACCTTCTGCCGCCATTGCCCGATCAATCACATCACAGTCATCAAGACCATGGTCATCATGGTCATCGTGGTCATCATGGTCATCACGGCTGCGTCTGACAACACCTCGTCGAGCCACACACTCATCGCCGCATCAACCAATGTCTGTGGAGAGCCTCGAGGGACGCAAGTGCTACGAGTTTGGCGCAGCGCCAGGACTGACTGCCGAGCAGATTGAGGCCATGCTTGGCCAGCTGGATGATGGCTGGAAGGTTGTCGACGTCGATGGCTCGAACCGGATCCGCCGCGAGTGGAAGGTCAAGGACTTTATGACTGTACGCATGCCCGACATATAGTTGTATTCGGTCCACTACATGCACATGGTGGTAGTACATGCTCTTGTATCTCTACTTTTTGCATTGGTTGTCTTCCTTTGTCTACCATGCTCTCTACAGCCCCGCCGCAAAGCTGCTGGTCGCGCCCGCCCGTCGCGGTCGCCGGGTGTCGGCCAGGTGGCGGTGGCCAGCGGGGAACGGTGGAGGGGGGAGGGGGGGGGGGGGGGGCATGGTTTTTTTTATCGGTTGCGACGAAGACGGCACTGTGGGGGACTTACAAGGTACTGCGTGATAATGGTACTTGGGGGGGGGGGGGGGGGGGGGTAGGGACTTGAGTTTTTCCAGCGCGTGGCTGTCATCGCCGAGGAGCAGGGCCATCATCCGGACCTTCATCTGGTTGGCTACCACAACGTCACCATCGAGATGTGGACCCACACTACCAACGGGCTCTCGGACAACGACTTTATCGTTGCTTACCTCATCGATAAGCTCGAGGCTCCGGCGTCGGCGTAAGGGCAAAGTAAACCAGCTCGTTCACTCCCTCAGTCAGTGGCTGGCTTGTGAGCTCAACACGGTTTACGGCTACCGCGGCTACCACGGTTGGGCCATCCTTGTCGTCGACACAAGTCATCGGCAGCGGCAGCAGCAGTAGCATTAGCGGCCAGCATAATAGAGTGGAAGCAAAGTAGTGCACGGGTGCTACAGACCCGAGCCATCGGCCTTGGATGAGAGGAGCGAGAGGAGCGAGAGGACGACCCGCTTGTAGACCCACGAGTCACCGACCAGCCGCTTGAGACGGAGGCCGTTGAGGGCGAGCCGCTCCAGCTTGCAGATCTCGATCTCAAACCGGACCGTGTTGCCGTTGGCCGACGACTCACAGGTAAAGATGTAGTTGTCGCGGGTATATGAGGTGTCAGTCGACTCGAGGACGCGGACGAGCTCGATGACCATCTCCTCGGGCGACTTGGAGCTTGTAGTGGCGACCGAGAACGGGCCCTTGACCACACGGAGACCGGCCACGTTCTCCTTCTTCTTCGGCTTGCCCGACATCGACGACAGCGCAGCGTCGAGCGAGAACCGGCGCCCGCTGCGCGACCGTGCTGCCGCCGCCCGTGCTGCCGCCGCCGCCATCGCCGCGTCGGCTGCCGCGTCGGCGAGCTCGAGGTCGCCGTTGGCGTTGACCGACCCGTCGAGCTCGGGCACGTGGAGCGACGGCCGCGGCGACGCACCCGACGCCGCTGACGAGCCCGAGCCGGCGCCGTCGAGCGCCGCAAGCTTGAGCTTGTGCTTGGCCTTGGACTTGGATTTGGACTTGGACTTGGACTTGGACTTGGACCTGCCCGACGACCGCGATCGCGACCGCGACGAGTCGGACGACCTCGGCGACGCCGCCGGCGAGTCGGGCGCATTGACACTGGTGCGCGCAGCGAGCACCGTCGCCCGCCGCGCCGCCTCGGCGTGCGACGCCTGTGTCCCCACTGCAATCGAGTGCCGCCGCCGCTTACGCGGCACAGGCTGCGGCGTCGGCACCGCCGGAGCCATGGCTCGGTCGCTGCCCGGGCGCGGCGACGTCGCCGCCGACGAGTCGCCAGACTCGGAAATCGGCTGCAGCGAGAGCCGCTTGGCGTCCGAGCCGCGCCGCCGCGAGCCGCGCAGCGAGTGCGCGTTCGCCGAGAGCTGTGCCCGCAGCGACTCGGCCCGCCGCACATCGTGGCTCCGCTTCTCCACCACCAGGTGGTACGCCGCCGTCGCCAGGCACGCCTCGTTGTTGAGCACCTGAGCCTTGACGTGCTCCGCAGAAAAGCCCATGGCCTCGAGCTCCTCCACCACACTCGTGTCAATCTCGGTCACAGGATCGCGCGCAGAGAGGTGTGTGTCGGGTGGGCCACCAAAGCCCTCGGTCACCCACGGATGGTTCATGATCTCGTCCATGTCTGCACGCCCGTCCGGCGACGTCACAAGCATCCGAGAAATAAGGTCCTTGACAGAGTCCGAGAGGAAGAACGGGCACTTGTACTTGCCCTTGACAATCTTCGAGTACAGCTTGTTGACATTGGCATCATCAAAAGGAAGGAAGCCGCAGACGAGCGCAAACAGGATGACGCCCAGCGACCAGATGTCCACCTTGGGCCCGCGGTAGTGCTCGCCCATCACCATCTCGGGCGCAGCGTACGCCGGCGAGCCGCAGAACGTCTTCATCAGCTCGTCCTCCCGGAACGTGTTCGAGAACCCAAAGTCGATGATCTTGATCTTCAGATCCTTGTCCAGCAGCAGGTTCTCTGGCTTGAGGTCGCGATGGATGAAAAAGTTGGTGTGGCAGTAGTTCACCGCAGAGATGATCTGCCGGAAAAACAGCCGCGCCTCCTTCTCGCGCACCCGCTTGTGCGCCACAATGTAGTCAAAGAGCTCGCCACCGGGCGCGTGCTCCAGCACCAGGTAGATGTGCTTGTCCGTGTTGACCACCTCGTACATCTGCGCAATGTGCGGGTGCCGCACAAGTGTCAGCACCTTGATCTCGCGCTGTGCCCGCTTCATGTCCTCCACCTTGCGCAGCCGCTTCTTCTCCAGAATCTTGACCGCAACCTTCTCCGACGTGTGAATGTTGACCGCGAGCTTGACCTTGCCAAACGAGCCCTCACCGAGCGTCTTGAGAAACTTGTAGTCCATCGCAAACTCGGTTGGGTCCATCGACCCGCGCCGAGTCGACACAGACTCGAGTCCGAGCACAGCTTGCGCTGCTGCTTGAGCCATGCTTTTTGCCTCGGTGCCCTGTGCGGTACCTTGCTTGCCTCTACTCCTTCGTTGGAAAGGAAACCTCACGGAACTCGTTCTCCGTCTTGTTGTCTTACGTCTCTCTTCTCCTGCGACTGGAGAGAGGGTGGTGGCGGTGGTGGTGGGAAGGGGGAAGGGGTTGAGTGAGTGGAGGTCTGAATGTGATCGTTTGTGAGTAGTCCCAATGGTCCCAATATCCCGAAAAATTGGTCGAGTGACCAGGTGGCAGGAACAAACCGAAATGGATCCAGACACACCAATTTTTTGCACACAAATCACGGTCATACTCTTTCTCCTCGCTCTGCATATGGTACGCAGTTTGTGATGAGGGGAGCTAATAAAAAAGTGGACAAGCATGGAGTTGCAGTGCTACATCGAATGGCGCCTGCTAACTATCATAGAGCTGGCTGCCAGATAGGAATGTGCACACGAGGTGACAGATAGTGTGGCAGACTGCTGGGGCATATATTTTTTTGACAATTCCTTTCAGACATTGCCACATCCGAATCCGGCAACCAAAGCTTGGCTCGTTGCAGAGAGCCGCAGGCACTCGGTAGCTTCAGGGAGGAAGGGCAGGGCATGGTAACGGGAGATTAGCAAAGGGTCAGGGACCAAGCAACCAGCATGGGTAATGGAGATAACAGAAGAGATTAGGTAGGTGTAGTACTGACAGGTAGAACTGTTGGCTTGCGTACCGTAGAGACAAGGGGTGCCGTGGCTTTTAAGCGTGGGCCGCCACCAAAAGCCGTCAAGGCTCCGAAAGTGGTGTGTGGCATTTAACCAGTTCCATTACAGAATGGACATATTTGACCATCGCGCAAGCCGCGCTCCGAGACGCTCCACAGACGTCGCAACGTCCATGGATTGTTGTAAGAGAGCAGTACAATGTGATAGTGGCTGCTACAACAGAACACAGTCGGCGATGCAGAGATGGACGCCGCACGCGGCGCAAAAGGTCCGCGGCCGCGATCGCTTGCTATGAAGCTTCCGGCAGGCGAGGCAGTCGCATCGCAGAGCGGCTTGTTGGGGAGAGTGGTGATGACGAGCAGCCGCTGCAGAGGGACGCTTCCGCTTGCGCGACGGCGTGGAGCTGACGGCGTCGGCGCCGGCGGCGAGGGCGTCGATGATGTCGCAGATAAAAGCCACGCGAATCATGGCAGGGCGTGGGCTAACGTTGACCTTGTGGTAGCACATGGCCAGCGAACAATTTGCTCTAGCCAGAGCACGGTGTTGCCGGGTGGGTGCGGACATGCACGTGGCCAATGCACGCCACCGTGGCGCACCGTGGGGAACCACCACCGCGATCTCTCCCCATCACCCACGCCACAACACAGCCCACAAGCCCCACAAGTTGTACAGATCCTGGCTGTGACAAGACTGGTGAAATACAACCAATTCAGGCACTGCCCGTCACGGCGTCGCTCGGTTGCAGTCCATCGCCGGCGCTCACCGCGGCAGAGACTGAGGTAGCCATCGTAGCTGCACACACTTGTCACTCGCTCATCCTCAATCATCCCGCGGCGAGACTGTCTCGTGTTTGAGTACTTGGCGCCATGGTTGACATATCCGAGCTCAGCCGACATGGCGGTGGTGGGGGCCGGGTGTGGGACGGGACCGAGGCCGGCGAGCTGGAGATGGCGTCGGCAGCGCCGAGTTGGCGGCTCATCGCCCGCAACGCGGTGCATGCGATCGGGAGTGCTATTGGCTTGACGAGTGAAAGCCGACGGCGTGACCCTGCCAGTCTGGGCCATGTTCTTGTTCTGGGCCTCCATGGATGGGCTCTGGCGGGCAACCGGCTCGCGTGGCTCCTCCCGGGCACCCGGACCCAGCCGTCTGCTCCGCTGGTCGAGGCATTTGCCGACGCCCTAGTCCGCCATCCGGCAGCCGATCCGCCGCCTACCGTCACCACTGTAGCGCTTGATGGACATGGAACGATTGCAGCGCGGGTGGAGATGGCCAAGGCGCTGCTCTGGGCCGAGTACGACGACGAGCTCCGGCGGGCGTCTGCCGTCGTCATCGTCTCACACTCGCAGGGCGCGCCCGTCGCCGTTCTCCTCCTCGACGCGCTGCTCCAGGCAGGCCTGCTCCGGCCACAGAGCCAGCACGTGGGTCTGGTGACTCTCGCCGGCTTGCACGCGGGGACTTCGCTGGCTACCCTTGGCCCGCGGCTCATCCGCGAGGTCTCCCGGCTTGACGCGCCAACCTCGGAGCTCTTCGACATGGCCGTCCTCGACTCGGCGCCGTACCTGGCCTACGAGGAGGCGGCTGGGCGAGTACTCGCTGCAGGCACCGTGGCAGTGTGTGTGGCGTCTGCGGGCGACTCGCTGGTGGCGGCCGATGCGGCGCTGATGCCGCACTTTTCCTCGCCGCGGCTCTGGCGCGTCCTCTTTGCCAGCCATCTCCCGCTTGCCTGGCCGCTGGCCCTTGCCGAGCTCCTTGTCGCTGCCGCCAACGCCTTGCGCGACTCGGCTTCGCCGCGCCTCAGGCTCGTTCTCGACGCGCTCGCTGCCATCAATCCGTACTTGCCCACCCGATCGCTCGGCGCACACTCAGCGGTCTACAACGAGCCGCTTGTCTACGAGCGTGCCGTCGCTTGGCTCCTCAAGTGCATGGTCGAGGCTCCACCCCAGCCGGCCGACGTCGACGCAGCTCGGCTCCAGCCGCGGCCGCGCGCTGCCATTGAGGCCGTCGCCACCCCGCACGCTGCCGGCATCGCTCATCGCCGTGCGCAGACCGTCGTCGCTGCCCTCCGCGACCTCCTCAGCCTCAAGGCCTGGCGCCATGCCGTCTCTGCCCTCTGGGCCTCGCACAGCTCGTGGTCGCCGCCATCGCGCACCGCCGCTGACTTTCACCAGGCCCTCGCGGTCTACTGGGACCATGCCAGCCGTCTCGAGGCCGCCGCCACCGCCCAGGCCACCCGTCAGCACCGTGGCGGCATTGGCGCTGCCGTCACCTCGTTTCTCGCCCCACTCACGCCATCGTTTATCTGGTCTCGCCTGTAATCGCCGCACCAACTACCGACCACCATCGCCCGACCTACCACGACATCTCGCCATCAGCACGCCGCAGTACGTGATGCCCAAGCAAACTGTACCGAACAACAACCTGTCCTCGCCGAGTCACTGGTCCGCGAGGCATCTGATCACCACCGAAACAACGCAGTGGCCAGGCAAGGCGACCGAGGAAGCGGCGGGGACCGAATTGAGCTGACGACCGGCTCGAGCAACTGAGCTCGAGCTTGAGCTCGGAAGCGCACGAGAGCGGAGAGGTCGAAGAGGACGACCACCCCTCTTACCTCTTTTCTACTTGAACTATGTCTGCTCGTAACCTTGTTGTCGTCTTTGGCGGTGCTGGCCAGCTCGGTGCTGCCGTTGTGGAGGCCTTCAACGCTGCCTCGTTCACCACGGTCGCCATTGACATCCGTGAGAACGGTACGGACTGCGACAAGAGCCACTGATCACCACACACACACACACACACACACACACACACACACACACACACACACACACACGACG
>NW_013657653.1:54521-78813 GCF_000142905.1 Thecamonas trahens ATCC 50062
GGCAACGAGTGCGAGTCATCCGGGGGGGGATCGACTTACTGTGGCTTTTATGGACATTGTGGCCGTGCGATGTGGGGCGGCGCCGTGCGATGTGGGGCGGCGACGACGACGATAATGATGATGATGGTGCGATGCGCAGAGGCTGCGACGGTGAACCTTAAGATCGACCTCTCGGCGACCGAGGAGGAGAAGGCGGCTGCGCTGTCTGCTGGCCTCGCGGCGCATGTTGCCGAGAGCGGCGACGTGGTCAAGTCTGTGGTGTGCGTGGCCGGCGGGTGGTGCGGCGGCGCCATCAAGTCGTCCGAGGTCTTCAAGCAGACCGACATGATGTGGTCGCGGAACGTGTCGTCGGCGATCATGGCGGGCCACATTGCGGCAAACCACCTTGCTGAGGACGGCTCGCTGGTTCTCACCGGTGCGCAGGCCGGGCTCAGCGCGACCCCGGGCATGATCGGGTACGGCGTGGCCAAGGCTGCCACGATCCAGCTTGTGTCGTCGCTTGCTGCCGAGGGCTCGGGCCTCCCGGCCAACACCTTTGTTGGCTGCATCATGCCGCAGACGCTGGACACGGCGACGAACCGCAAGGCGATGCCCGACGCTGACTTTTCGCAGTGGACCCCGCTCGCCACCGTTGCCGACCTGCTCGTCAACTGGGCCAACGGCAACGACCGCCCGGCCTCGGGCTCGCTCACCAACGTCTAAGCTTGCGCGTAGGCACACCACTTGGGCTGCACGCATAAACGGTTGTTCATTGTTGCCAGGCCAGACAGGAGGCCGGGCGGCTGGTGGGGACAAGCAGCAGATCAGTTGCTGCTGTTGTTGCTGTTGTTCCCGCTGCCGTCGCCGATAAAGATGACATCGTCTGGCAGCGAAGTGACCTTTGAGCCGACCGACTCGAGCAGAGCCTTGACCTTGTCGTTCGAGTCCGCCTGTGAGAGCAGCGAGGTGACGTGATCGGGGATGTGAGCGGTTGCGGCCTCGAGCTCTGCCTCCTCCTTCTTGTACGCCTCGATGTCGTCAGCAAACGGGTGGACATCGTCCGGAAAGACAAAGAGCGAGCGGTTGAACCTCTTCCGGTCCTTTGTCTTGGGCAACATGCCAAGGACAGCCTTGCGGACGACATCATCGGGCGCCGCGTCAAAGACGGTCCTCATGGTAGCCTTCTTGAGACCGCCAGCATACTGCGTATGCCACACATACTCCTTGGAGTCAAGCTTCTTGTCCGAGAGTGCAAGATGCCGGGCATTGAGCACAAGCACATAATCACCAGGCGTCTGAGAAGCATGATACGTAGGCTTGTCCTTGCCACTCAGCAGACGGGCCACCTTGACCGCCATCCGTCCAAGCGACTCGCCCGAGGCATCCACAACATGCCACCGCTTAGGCGCACGCGCAGCAAGCTGAGCAACACGAAGTGCCATTCCCCTTGTGCTACTCTTGGTACACTGGGTTCCACAGTGCGGTGTTCCGTCTTCTCGCTCGCGGTTGCAAAGAGAGGGTGCCGGCGGGGTGGGGACGAGGGGCCGGACGGTGGGCGACTGCCGGCGGGTGGCGGGCGGTGGGCGACTGCCGGCGGCGGCGGCCGGCGGCGGCGGCCGGGCGGGCGGCGGGCGTCGGTGGGGCGGCGGGCCGGCGGGCGGCTGGCGGGCTGTTGGGTCGTCGATGGTCGATGGGGGAAGTGAAACAGCGGTGATCGGAGGAATCAGGGGACGGGGGAGGAATCAGGCGCGGGGGGGGAAGAATCAGGCGCGGGGGGGGGGGGGGGGGGGTCGGGCTTATCGCTCGCTGTCACCCGATCACTCACTGTGACTCGGCAAACGTTGGCGGAGCTGTCGGGTTGGTCGGCGACAGGTCGGCGACAGGTCGGCGACAGGTTGGGGGGTTGGAGGGAAACACTTAACCTGCTGTAGCGAGGGCGCTATGGGTAACAGAAACTCAAATGAGGGTACGCATACATAGTCGAATGTACTCTATCTGTTTGTGTCATTTTGATACCTCTTCCCCTCTTCTTCCGTCCGCTACGTGAGCTGCCGTGTACGGCAGCTCGGAGCAGGGCGTTGTTCTGCTGAACAGGCGAGGGAGGGGAAGGGAGGGGATGGGGATCGCCATGGAGCGAACCACACTTGACCACACTCAACCACACTCATATCTCGGTAATCTTCATAATCCTTGTTAATGATCCTTCATGCCATGGCCGCTCTCCTCGACATACCGCTTCATCCCGCCGTCATGGATCGATGTTGGTTGGGTCGTCCGCACGATGTGCGCACGTGCTCTGCCGCCGGGGAGTCGAACAGCGAACCAGTTCCTCATCAATGTCCGTGGGAGAGTGACCGAGGACACCAAGGCGCAGATCGTGACGGCTGTTGGTGTTGATCTCGGACCTTACATGCGGCTGCCAGACTATCCGACCGCCTTTCTTGTCTGGGCGTCCAAGGATCAGGCCGAAGCTGCCAAGCATCTCGCCTGTGTCTCAAAAGTCGGCGTGTATGAGGGCAAATACAAGGCCGGCAACCTACGGATCGAAGACGTCGCCGATGACGAGCCCATTGACCTCGTTGTCAAGATCGATCACGCCCACACCACCGAGCAGGTCCTCGCAGAGTGGGAGGACGAGGGCGCAGAGCATCATGCCTCGTCGGTTGCTGCCTGCGGCGACGACAAGATCGCCATCACTGTGCCCGGTCGCTACGTCGCAGACTTTGTCACCTGGCTTCGCTCGGAGCCGCACTGCCACTACATCGAGCGCAAGGCCCGCTACCGGCTCTAGACTCTCTGTCGCTTAAAAGTCGCAGTCCTTTACCGCGCCGAGCTGCTACAGCAGCGAGAACGGGTTCGCCGCTCCGCTACCGCTTCCGCCGCTTCCGCCACCGCCAGCCGGGCTCTCCGCAAACGGGTTCGCCAGCCCGTTCCAGATCGACGGCTCGATGACGTTGCTCACCACCGGGCCATCGACGCCTGATCCCGCTGTCGGGGCCAGCGGCGCGTGCAGCGGCGCCTGCAAGTCCGCCGCAAAGTTGGTGCTCACAGCTGGTGTCCCTCTGGTCTCAAACATGCCGGCAAACGGATCAGATGCCATGGGTGGTGGTGCTGCCGCCGCGCTGCTGTCGCCGCCCCCGCCGCTAAACGGGTTGCCTCCCGCCGCAAACGGATTGTCGTCGCCGCCGCTTCCGGCCATCCCGTCCGCCGCGCCGCTGCTGCCACCTCCAACCATCTCGTGCATCTGTGCGTGCAGCGACGAGCTCTCGCGGAGCTCATCGCGCCGCGCGCTGCGGACCGAGCCCAGCACACCCTCGAGTCGGGCCATCGCTGCGTCGAACGAGCTCAGCGTGTGCGCCTCGGCCATCGCAAGCTTAAGCAGCTGGGGCACCACAAGAGTGCCGACCGCCTGCGGCGGAAGGCTCTTTCCCACCTCGAGGTAGACGCGCTCGATGGCGGCAACCAGCGGGGCATCGCTGAGCGCGCCGCCGCACACCTCCTCCAGCAGCGGGATGAGCGTCGAGCTCACCACCCCGGCGTCAAGAAGCGGGGCCAGCTGCGCAAGCGCGCCGAGCGCTGGGGCGCGCAGCACGGCATGCGGGCCGTTGATGAGGTTGGCGACCCGCGGCACAACGCCACGCGTGAGCTCGGCGTAAGGAATAGTCGGCGCAACCAGCGCAAGGTCGCTCAGCGCAGCACCGATGACCTCGGCCCCGCCACGACCGCCGTCAAGACAGGCGAGGAGAAACGGAACCAGCTCGTTCGTCACAAACTCGTCCGGTACCAGATCGAGCCACATCGAGAGCTGCTGTAGGAGCACGAGCGGAACCGCAGGCGGAGTCGCCAGCGGTAACGCGTGCTTGGAGAGGCCCGGCAGGACGGTGGCGTACACAAGCGTCTTGGAGATCTTGGGTGCAAGGACGGCCAGGTTTGGAAGGAGGAATGGAACCATGAGCGGCTCGCGGAGCTCACGGACTAGAACCGGACACACTCGCAGCTCCAGAATCCGGATCGGCAGCGTGTTGATCATGCCGGCCAGGCCCTTGAAAACGAGGCCTTGGACGAGTTGCTCTTCTCCAGAATGTGATCGACGTAGCGGACTGCCTTGACGGCTGTGCTGGTAAAGGCCGGGCTCGCCACAAAGGCAACCAGTGAGGCCCGAGCCGCTACCTGCGGCGCAAGCATCTGGGTCCACACGCTCCGAATCTCGGCCGGCAGCGCCTGCGCCAGCGATGGCAAGCTGCCCGGCAGGTTCCGGAGCCACTGGCCGTACGTCAGCGTACTGGCCCCATGCTGCGCAAACCGCGCCCCACCCGACGTGCTGCGGTCGGTAGCGAGAACCTCATACGCCAGCGCCGCCAGCGCAAACACGTCCGACGCCGGCCCGCCGGTCCCGTACTCGCTGCCAAGCACGACTTCGGGTGCAGCGTAGTCGAGATCCGGCATGAGCCACGGCTCGTCCGGCCGCCCGCCGTCCCACGCCGTCGACGGACCGGCTGATCCGCTGCTTGCCGCAGACTTGCGCTTAAAGCCAAAGAACGACGACGACGACGACGATGCTGGAGGCGCAGCTGCCGTCACCGAGCCGTAGCCGACATGCTGCGAGAAAGAAAAGCCAAACAGCCGCCACACACCATCGGCGCAGAGGTACACGTTGTACGGTGAGAGATTGCCGTGGACAAGCTTGCCCTGGGTGTGAAGAAACGAGAGCGCGTCCGAGAGGTTGGCCAGGCCGAGGATGGCTTCGAGCGGCTCCAGGTCCATCTTGACCAGATGACCAGGGATGCCGTCGAGGCCCTCAAAGCGATGCAAGCAATTCGCAAGAGAGGCAAAGATAGGAACCGAGGTAAAGGCCAGGTACTGCCTCGTCTCATCAAGAACGCGGAGGACAGGCAAGATGGCCGGATGGCAGAGGAGCGAGGCCTTTGTGATCGAGGTCCTCAACAGATCCACAACACGAGAAGTAGCCGACTTGGAGTGCGATTCAGCAAAGGCCTTCTTATCAAAGACAAACAGCGAGACTGCGCCTCGTCCGAGTATGCGACCATCCGGGCCAAGAGCAACCAAAGTCGAACCAGCATGTGCGCCACCACTACCGCCACTTGGGCCACCGCCCGCATCACCCTTTGGCACGGCAGAGAAGATCTTCCAAAGTCCGAATGGCCCTCCAGACCCGACCTGTGGCCCCACATCATAGTCCTTGGCAATGCCGTTGCCCATGTCTCTCCTCGCCACCCAACTGCTGGAGACGTCTGTCCGCCTCTCCGTCTCCGCTGCTGACTGGCGCATCACCACCACCGCACCATTTGCTTCGGTTTCGCTGACACCATCAGTACAAAGACATCGTCACCGGCATGGAAAGTATGAGGGATGGGGATGGGTGGGGAACCCCAGGGCAGAGTTTACGTCGACCGCGAGGTGGAGACGAAATAGACAAAGCCGGCACCGCCGACAACGGAGGCGACGTAGTTGCCGGTCGGGGTGAGCGAGGCGAACAGGTAGTAGGCGAAGAAGAGGAAGACGGCGTAGAAGAACGCGTTGTTGTACAGGATGGCGTACGACAGCGCCTCCGACGACGAGTTGGAGCGGAGCTCGTGCTCGAGCTGAGCACGGATCTCGGGCGTGAGCTTGCCGACGCTCTTGATCCGGGCGTTGGTGATCGTCGAGCCGCGCTTGGAGATGAGGCTGTGATGGAGAAGCAGATTAGGCCAGAGGTGAGTGACGCGAAGGGAGGGGAGGCATGGGAGACTTGGCGCCATCTGCTGCCAGATGGCGCCATGCTGCTGGTACGCCTGTCGGTGCCAAAGAAAGGCCGCGCACAGCCGCGATCGTCCCACACGCAAGTGCGGGTCGAGCGAGCGCACGGCAGATCGAGGAGACCGAGCAAGACAAAGTCGAGTTGAGAAGACAGATGATGGAGGGGAGAGGGAAAGGGGGAAGGAGGAGGGATATATGGCGTACTCACCAAAGATCTTCGTGGCCGAGTTACCCATGGCCATGGAGAGGATGACAGCAGCGACGAGGGTGACGACACCAAAGACAGGGGCGTACTGCTCGACATCCATGTCAAACACAGTATGATAGAGGTCTGTAGCAGGAGAGAGGGGAGAGAGGGGCGGTGATGGCGGGGAGATGGCGGGGAGGAGGTGAGGCGCAAGCCCAACAACCGATGCCACACACACACACACACAGAGAAAGAGAGAGAGAGACGCCGACATACACGCCGACACAGACACAGACGCCGACACAGACAGACGTAGCCAGACACAAGCACATAGCATCCACATTGTGAGTTCATATCTCCACCACCACATGCACACACTCTCTTCATCCACATATGCATATCATCAAAAAAATAAAGGTATCATCACTCCCCTCCTTGTCCCTCGCTAGCCACCTTGTGCGAGACTGGTCGCATGGGGAGGGTGGTGGTGGCTGGTGGCTGGTCGTCGTCGGTCGGTGTCGGTCGGCCCGTCGGTCGGTCGGTCGATCCCCAGGCATGTTCGCATGCAACTGGCAGTGTCTCTAGAGGGCATATAAGAAGAAGGAGAGACAAAGAAGAGCAAGCATACATGGTAATCAAGGCTACTACCATGTAGACTTGGTGCTACCTAGTCAGAGCAAGTACTACCATGCGTGGTAGAGGTGGCGCAAGGCAGAGGTAAAAGTGGTCATATTTTTGCTGAAACGGCTCGGCCCCACAAAGGGAGTGGCAATGGTGCCAGATCTCGTTCGACTTGATTGATACTTTTGGTTGGAGGGGCCAAGGCGCGGGGAGGAGGGGAGGGGGCGGGGGGGGGGGGGGGGCGGTGGCAGGTGGTTGACTCACATGGGTATGGAGAAGAAGAGAAGGAAAGTTATGTTTGGAGGAGATAGTGTACGTACAGACAGGAAGGGCACAGGCAAAGGCAGAGTTCAGGACAAACACAACACGCTGGAAGGTAGACACATCCTTCGAAGATCCGATCGAGCTCATGCTTTGGTGGTCAACAGTCGAGTGTGTCCGTCCTACTTTGCCCGTCCCCCGAACCGCCCACCGCCGACTGGCGACCTCCGCCGACTGGCGACCACCGATTGACGGCCTCCACTCCAACTCACACCGCCCACCGCCGACCGCTACCCGCCAACTACCACTCCCGGTAACTGCTGGCTCGAGACAGTTATGAAAGAGCGTCATCGCATATGATAGGTTGTCTGATGTGGCGTCTTTGCCTGGTTCTTCATTGAAGCCATCGCCATCGCCATCACCATCGCCATCAATTGCTCCTGCAACGGGGAGACGGAGATGGAAGAGGCAACGTTGTCGACGATGGAGCATATCGCGCATTGAACACAGGGGTGAGACAGGATAGTGATGGATGGGATCACGAGTTTGAGTACAAAAGACCTTCCAGCCGATGAGAGGGCGAGTCGGGATCAGGCGAGTCGGGGGCGGGCGAGACGGGCCGAGCTGGGCAGCGAGACGAACCGTGGCGGCAGGCACCTGCCTGCCTGGGCACCACCCAACGAGCACACGTGACGCATTTCGGGGCGGAAAAGGTGGCAAGGCGAAAAGCAAGAGTATATGTCGTCTGTGACTGGTGTCGAGGTGGACTTTATTCCGGTGCTTGGTCTGCTTGGTGGGCTTGAGTATGTGCACACCTTTTGCGGACGGTTGCACTCGGCTATCTCAGCCACTCTGGCGCAGAGGGAAGTGGTGCAGGATGCTCTGATCTTCCTCTCCTCGGCAGACATTCCCTACCGCTTCTCGCAAGCCACTCTCTGTCCGCCGTCTGGGCCGCCGCTTGTCACCGATCACAACACTGATAGCGACACCAACACCGATCACAGGCCCAACCACGACTCCGACTCTAACCCGCACCCCGATCCCAACTCATCCAACGCATCCAGCACATCCAACTTGTCCGCGCCTTTGGTCGCAATCCCACGCCCACCACCGGACACATCACTGCTGCACACCAAGGTGACGATCGCCAACGGAGAACTCCCCGAGGAGGAGCAGCTCGATGAGGGCGGGCTCGCCGAGCTGTACGGCGACTTGCATCTACGCAACTTCTTTGCCCTCGCCAGCATCGACATTCCTCCGCATGTGGTACTTGCCGAGGCGCAAAACCTTGAGTATGCGTTTCGCACAACTGTTGCCACTTCCAAGCCCGAGAGCGGCGGCACCCGGGTCGCCATCTCCACTGGCGCTGTCTTCTCGGCCTTCTTTGCTGGCCAGTGGCTGCAAGCCTTCTTTGCCGCCCTCATCGCGCTCGCCTCGGATCCAACCGTCTCCAACGACGACATCCTCACTGCGCTCCGCCTCCAGTTCCCCACCCTCACCATGGTGCTCACCAGGGTCATCGACGTGCCGAACATGACGTTCTTTGACGACAAGGTCGAGATCCGCGGCCCATCCGCTGTTGTCCTTCCAGGCTCGCAGAATCCTGTCCCGGTCCGGAAGATCCGCATCACTGCCCCGTTTGACCACAAGGCCATGCGCAAGTTCTATCCGCAGCTCTCGCGGCTGCTCAAGTGGCTCGTCTCGCTCCGGGTGCGCGTGGTCGACAAGGCCGCCCCGAGCCAGCTAGCCTCGGTCTATGCCTTTGACTCGGCCAAGCAGGTATTCTCGTTTGAGGGCTATGTCGCCGGCGATCAGCTGCTATGGATAGAGACTGCCGGCGGGCCCGCTGTGGCGCCCGCCGATCCCGAGCCCCGTCTCGCCGCCTCGGGCACCGTCATTGCCAACGCCCGGTGCTTCGACCTTGCCTTTCCGCCACACCAGGAGCTCGCTCTGTTCATGGACATGCAGATGACTGTCTGGGGCTTCAACGTCCTCCAGCTTCCCGTCGTTGGTATGGAGCTTCTCACCTCGCCTGACAACCCCAGCTGCGCCGAGCTCACCGTCGTCTCGGTTACCAACCCGACGTCGACGCTCAAGCTCTTCTCATGGCTCCTCTCACTCTCGGAGCTCTACGATGAGCTCATCCGCACCTTTTCCCTCCGCGTCTTTATCGGCAATCGGACGCTGCCGCCCAATATCACCGCCGTCACCAAGGCTTCCGACACCGCCAACGCCGCCGACGCCGCCAACGCCGCCGATGCGGCTTCGTCAGCGGCAACCGACGGGTGGATCGGCTTTGCCGGGCCGAACCAATTCGCCTTTCTCCTCACCGTCGCCTTCCCGCTCAAGCTCGTCACTCGGGTGCTCTCGCACATTTGGGACAAGTTTGTCAAAAAGTACACGTGGGTCGACATCCTCGCCTTTGCGAGCGACACGCTCAACGCATTTGTTTCGGACCTCGGCGTGGTCATGGCCCTGTAGGCAGCGGCGGTGCGAGGCATTGCATGTGTGTTTGTTGCTTGCGCTGGCGCCATCAGAACCGTACTCTGCGGACCTCGCCGCGCTCCGGATCGCCGACGCCGCCCGAGGCGAACTCGTCGAGCGGCAGCGTCGAGGCCAGCAGCTCGACGCCGACGTCGTCCGAGTTGATGGGCGAGCGGACGGCCGACGGTGCATTCTCGTCACGCTCGAGTTCGGCGTGCATGTCATCGGAGCAGAGGTCCGACGACGACGAGTGCCCACCAAGCGGGGCGCTGATGGCAGCGGCCGCGGTGCCGCCGCCACCGTCGCCGCCGCTCGAGCCGTGCATCCGTGTCGCTTCGACCGCCCGCCGGTACTGCTCGCGGGTGATCTGCCAAATCTGGACGGTGTTGGTCGAGGGATAGGCGGTAAAGTTGGGGTCGAACATGCCCGCACGCAGCAGCGCACTGTCAGCGTCGTCCTCGTCCGAGCCCTCGGGGTCGTCGGCGGTGAGGAGCTCGATGCCGAGGACCGAGTAGGGGCCAGCAAAGGAGAGGAAGCCCTCGGCGCCGGCGTGGACCTCGAGCTTGCCCTGCAGTACGAGGGTGAAGCGCGTCGACGGCTCGCCGCGGAGGTAGACCGCCTTGCGGTCGGCGACGGTGGAGCCCTCGGTCGGCCCGTCGATGGTCGAGACGGTGCCCTGCGAGCAGAGCTTGCGGAGGATCGACGGCTCGATGTGGTCGGCGCCAAACGGCTCGACCATGGAGAGCAGGTACGCGTACAGGCCATCGAGCTGCTGCGGGGTTAGGTGCTGGGTCGCCGCCCGCTTGCGGCGGAGCATGGCAGCAAAGTTGGGCCGCTGCGAGTCCTGGACCGGGAGCAGACCCATGTTGTCGACGTAGACATCAGTCTCGTCGACAATCTCGTCCATGATCAGCTCCTCGATGACGTCCTCGAGCGTGACAATGCCGACCGTCTCGTAGAACGGGTCGCCAGGGCCGTCGTTGTTGACTCGCTGGACGAGTGCCAAGTTCGAGTGCCCGGCGCGCTTGAACTGATTGAGCGCCTTGTCAAGCGTGGTGTCGTCAAACATGCGCTGGACAGGCTTGCCATAGAACTGCAGAATGGTCCGGATCGGGGTCCGGTCCTCGGGCGAGAGCAGCGCGAGGTGCTTGACCACCAGAAGGTAGTCGATGTTGCGGTCCGGCCCATCATGGACCGGGATCCGCGAGTAGCCCGACTCCATGATGGCCTCGAGCGTCTCGTAGTCGAACAGGGCGTCGGCCGAGATGGAGAACGCCTTGGCGATCGGGGTCATGACGTGCCGGATCGACTTGCGCGAAAAGTCGAGGACGCCCGAGAGCAGCTTGTGGTCTGCCGATGTGAGGTCTGAGTCGCGCTCGCGTGCATGGATCAGCATCAGCTGCTTCAGCTGCGTCTTGGTGTAGATGGTGCCCACCTCGTGGCCGAGCACACGGTCCAAAACCTTGGAGATCGGCCAGGCCAGCGGCGCCATGAGGAACATGAACACCTTGACGATCCACACCGTGTACGCGCCCACCATCAGTCCGTGTCGCGAGCACCCGGCCTGCGGCATGATCTCGCCAAAGATCACAATAAGCACCGTCGACAGGAGGAAGCCCACCACGCCCGACGTCAGGTCAGCGAGCAGAATCGAGAGCAGCGCGTTGACAGCCACGTTGCCCAGCAGCAGCGTACACAACAAAAAGTTGCCCTTGACCCGGACAGGGTAGATCTTCTGCGCATACCGCTTCTCCTCGGGCGTCCCGGACGCCATCACAACTTCCAGCCCGACCTTGTCGAGGCCCATCAGTCCGAGCGTCAGCCCCGAAAACAGCCCCGAGAGTACAATCAGAAACAGGATCGGCAGCAGCGAGATGTAGATGGGCAGTCCACCAGACTCTGTCATGTCCCGATCACCGACCACGATGCCGACCACGATGCCGACCACGATGCCGACCACGATGCCGACCACGATGCCGACCACGATGCCGACCACGACCACGACCATGATGCCGACCACAACAGCCATAAGTATGAAAAGTCCAGCAATGCCCAATCCCAAGCCCGCCATTCACACCACGACCCGAACCAGCACACCACCATGAGTCACAAGGAGGGGGGAGAGGGGGGAGAGGGGGGAGAGGGGGGGGGGGGGGGAGAAAGAGGAGGAGGGGGAAGAGGAGAAAGGGGGGAGTAGTAGAGGGGGTAGGTGGGCGGGGGGGGGGGAGGAAGATACGGTACGTACCGTCGGCAGCCGTCGGCAGGACACAGGTCGTGGCATTGATCACGGTCGCCATGCGCCCACCTCGAGGCGTGACGGGGGGGAAGGGGGGTTGAGAGGAGGGAGGAGGGGGAAACGACTAGGTGTGCTACTCTCAAGAGCTTCCACACACACAAAGACAAGAGACTGGTACTCTCCCGTGTCAAGTATGCCCCCCAGTCGTTGTCCCTCCTTCTGTCCCTGGTCGACTCCATTGGCTGTCTCGCTCGCCTGCCGTGATGGCCTTGCACCGGTTCCCAACCAATCGACGGGGCAGGCCATCCACCTGGATGATCGAACTGGCCGGCCATCCGCCTGGCTGATGCTGATGATCTCGAAGGTGGCCTGGAGAAAGAGGATGAAGTGAGTGTCCTCCTGCCACATTGATAATTTACCTATCAAGCGAGGAGATCTGCTTGATTAGCTTGCCTGCACCCATCTCATGGGGATTCCCATGTCCAGACCTTGCCAAACTGGCACACTTCTGCCCCGCCCGGAGAGATACGCTGCTCTTTCCCAGACTTTGATCCCTACTACCTTTGTATCCTCAGACTGCAGAGGTGCGCTTGATGGTGTGGCGGTGCTAAACAGCATGTCCATCGCATCACCTGTGTCCAATGTCAACCACCACCACCACCATCGCTATCATCATCCACCGCCATGCCGACCAAGATCGCCATCCCCAACGTGTAAATCAATTAATGATGTAGGCTAGAGGCTCCGCGCACCAGCCGAACATCTACTTTGGCCTGGCTCAGTTTGCGGCCCGTGCTCTTGGGCTTGGCTCCGTGGTATCACGTGGCGTGGACTTGAGTTGGGGCGGATGGTCGCCGTCGGCGTGGTCGAGGCCGACGGAGGAACTGGCTCCATGGTCCTCACAACGTCATGATGATCTCTGTCATGCTCTTGGCGGTTACCGGGCATAACGAGATCAGGCGCCTCGCGGCTCCTGGCCTACTACGTCCCGAGGTGGATTGGGGAAGGGCTGGTGCGCCAAAATGGTGCGCGAAAAAGCCGCGCCGGCCTCGCCGACCTCCACGCACGACGTCAGCCAACGCCTCGACGAGGCGCTCGGCAGTCACGTCCTCGTCGGCAGACGCCACCCTCACCCTCCCTACCACAGCGGCCCAAGCGGGGCTCCATTCTTCCCCCCCTTCGCCTCGAACAGCTCCATCACGCTCGCCGCCTACTACCGATCGTGCTTGACCTTGATCTCTGCTCCAGCCCGTTGATCAGGGCGTGCGTTGGGGGGGAGGGGGGCATTGATACACGCACACACATGGAAACAAACACACACACATACACACATTGCCACCAGAACTATTATGATCCCAAGTGTGCACACCCTCTGTCCCATTAGCCCCGGCCGGGCCCTACCCAGATCGTGCGATCCACGGACTCGCGCTCTCAACCACGTCGACCCACCCTCATCCTGCCCAACCCCAAGTACGTACACACACACACACCTCTGCTCCATCATCGCATGCCGACCCTTCCTGGCTCCAAGCTTCCTGTTGTGGCAGTTTGGGCCTTTGCAATGGCTGCAGTCAACGGAGGCATTGCCTACGCCATGTGGGGCGACCGCGGGGTGGCGCTGCGAGGCCGTATGCGCAAGATGATGGGCGTGCCTGATCCTCCGGGAACACGATCGCAGGGCCTGCCAACCACCTCATCGCCCTCTGCTCTCGCCAGCTCTGCCTCTACTCCGGCTGCTGAGTCCAGCTCGGATGGCGATGCTTCATGAGCAAGCGCTGCGTCTCCCCTCCTCCTTCTCGGCACAACCTGACTAAGCCTCACGATACAATGCTGCCATGCACCTCGCACCGCACCGCTACACGCTGGCCAAGCGCAATCATCATTTACTCGGCGGCAGCATCGTCAAAGTTGCCCTCAAGGTCGGGGATGTCGTCATCCGAGTCGTCAGCGCCGCGTTGCCGGTCATGCCGTTGAGCGCGCCAGACTCAAGGAGGTTCTTGAGGAAGTTGCTGGCGTTCGGGCCGAGCTGGTGAAGGACATCGGGCATGAGCTCGGTGATGGTCTTGACCTGCGAGGTGCCGCGGACAGTAAAGGTGTTAGCCTGGAACGAGGCCTCCACCTTCGGGCGGGAGAAGTGAAGAACCGAGTTGTCCTCACGGAACATGTTGACCTCATCAACACCGGGGAGCGCCTGCTTGTTGACCTTGGCCAGCGTCGCCGACAGCTTCTTGGCCGTCGAGCCCGACGACTTCTGCACCTTGCGCACCTTGCGGCGCATCGAGCCCTTGCCGCCAGTCCGCGAGACCTTGGACATGCGCTTAAGCTTCTCAAGCTTGGCCTGGTTAACCATGTCTACTCACATCACATCAACAATACCACACCAACGGTTCCACAGTGTGAGTCATACACATCGCCATCCCCATCCCCGTCCCCGCCCCCTCCCCCCTCCCCCCGACCCCGTCATGCTGGTCACAACTCGTTTCGAGTCATGCATACAAAAACAGAGGCTGTTCAGCGGCGCGCTTCCGCTCCCCAACAACAGCCCAGAGTGCAGCAATCAAGCCCATCTTTTCCAGACAGATGCATACAACATGGTACTTGAGCATGGCGTGGACGGTGGCTGAGGGTTCGTCTTCTCTTTGACTCCAGCCACGGGAACTCGATCGAGCCTCGCCCTGCCGGGGATGAATACATCGAAAACCAGAGGCTCACCGCCACCTCCCCGAGTCTCAAGAGCCTCGCATCGGAGCTACCATAGAGCTATACACACATATTTCCCCTAAACTTTGAGCTATACCACACTCGCAACTCTCTACCGAGAAGCCCGAGCGTAGCTGCGCTATCTGGTCCGTGGGTGGCCTCGATACTTCGCCCGACCACGCCGACTCCAAAAATGGCTTCATCCCCCCCATCGTCCAGCATGGTGACCTCTTCGGAGGCCACAGCCATGGCGGGGACGGGGGAGAAGGGCATGCGAGGTGCTCGTATCTTCTAGCTCACATATGCATGGCTGGTTCACGTAGTCGTGCAAGTAATCATGTTACGTACTGGATATATGGAGTGTGGTGGCCGTCGCTTCCGGCAGGAGGGCCCACTTCCCGCGCTCCGTTCCTCGCTCCGCCGGTTGCCGAGTCGCGGCCGAAACGGGCCGGCCAGCTCAGAGGGCTGGCCGGCAGCGGCCAACGCGCACTGCCGGCAACTACGACTCGGCCAGCGGAGCCGCTGCCTTGAACTCCTTCTCAAATAGATTGACGACGGTATCGTCGGCGGCCGCCGCAAGCTCACAAGCCATGTCGTCCAGCAGCTCCTCGACGAAATCGTCGGCTACGCCGGTAACTATGTCCCAAGGCGTCAGCGCAGACGCCGAGAACGCGGCACACTTCTCGGCGATACGCTCCAGGAACAGCTCGCGGTGGACTTCGATGTCAGCCACCGCGTGTGTAGAGAGCTGATAGGCTTGCTGCGCGCGGTGTGCAGCGCTGGCGCGAGCTTGCCGTGCGGGACTGGCTGCCGACGAGTCGGCCTCAAGCCCAAAGCGGCCGCCCGAGTCGATGCCCCACCGCGCTCGAATCGACGCCTCCTCGGCCTCCATCTGTCCCATAAGCCGAAGTGCCTTGTCAACACGTGCTGCCATCAGCTGTGCCTCAACCTGAGCATCTGGATCATGCTCCGGCATCGGCGACGAGTCCGGAACGGCGACGTGAGCCGGCGCAACATCATCTCGAGCCGGTGCCACAGCCGGAGCTGCCGGTTCGGACGCCTCCCTCCTCACTGCCGCCGCCACAGGCTTAGCACCCGAGTGCAGACAGCGGAGAACCTCTTCTGCGAGCTCGCGGGTGAGCAGAGCGCGGGCATTCCCTGAGCAGTCGTCGGCTGCGCTGACGGCGGGAGCCGATGGCAGAGCCGGAGCCGCAGCCAGCGGCTCAGCCACCGACCCGGCCGCCACGTCCTCACGCTGCGGCTCCGAGTCAAGTTCGAAGCTCTCTGACGGCAGCGTGCGGCGAACCCTGACTCGGGTCCGCTGACGGGTGCGGCGCAGATGGTGGCGAGGGTGGCCCCGGCCACGGCCGCGCCCGCCACGACCGCGCCCACGGCCGCGCCCACGGCCGCGTCCACGCGGGCGACCCCGAGCTCGCGGCGGGCGAAGCCGCGACGGGCGGGCGGAGCGGTGGACTGGCGAGTCGAGATCGCCCGGCCTGGTGTCGGGCTCTTGCCACGGAGGGCGTGTGTCGCGAACGGCGTCGCGGGTCGGCGATCGTGACTCCGCCAGCTGCTTGGCCTTGAGCCGGGCTTGCTCGGCCCGAAAGCGCTCCTGCTCCTCAGCGAGCTGGGCGCGCTCGGCCTCGAGCCGCTGGCGAGCATGCTCCAAGTGTTTGGCGTGTGCGCGCGCCCGGCGCGCATCTTCGCGGGCACGATCCTCGGCTTCGCGCGCAGCAAGTCGCGCCTTGTACTCTTCCATGGCTTTTCGCGACGAGAGCTGTGCCGCTTGGATGAACTCGACATCCTCGTGCGGGCCTGCGACGCCAAGCTTGGTCTTGACCACCGAGCTCGGCGGGCGGCGTGTGGCGGCGACCGCGGCGTTTGGCCCGGCAATCTGCGCCAGCGGCGTCCGTGCCGACTTTGTCTTGGACGGCAACGGGCGCGTTCGCCGTGCGCTAGCCGCCAACGTGTCGACCACGACTGCAGGTGACGAAGCGCCAACGTGTTGACGGTGACGTTGGTGCGAGGCGGGAGCCAGCGGCGCCGGCGGGTGGCGGGCACGGCCACGGCGAGTCGATGCCACCGCAGCCTTCATGTCGTTGCGGACAAGCGCCTGCGCAAAGGCCAGTCGATGCTTGTGCTTGACTAGATTGGCCATGTCGGCCTCGACCCCGGTCACATACTCGGTCCGGGCCACAGCTGCCGACGACGACGACTGGTGGCGGGTCGACGACCTGGCCGCCGCCACACCAGGCGCAGGCACCAGAGGCTCGTACACAATGGCAGGCGCAGGTGCACGGACAGGCTTCCCTGGGCCCTTGCTAGGACCTAGCCGGAATGCAAGCTGGGGACGTGTCCGCATGGCTCCACTCATGCCCTTCAAGTCGGGTGCTCCCTCCTCGCCAAAACCGCGCCCTTTTACTGAAAACGGCAAATGATCGCCGTCGCAATGAGAATCGCGGCTGTAGCTCTGCTTTGCACACCCACGGGGCAATACGGTGAGGCAGATGGAAAGACGCGCCAGGGCTAGCGGAAGGGAAAGAAGCGTGAGGCGAAGATGCGTAGCAGTTGCCATCGCGATCGCATGTACTTGTACGGAGGGAGCAGGAAGAGCGAGCAGGATGGCGGCTGGGCATGCCACCGTGCGTCGGGCAGCCGCGGACGGCGGCAGCGACAGCGGCAGCGACAGCGACAGCGACAGCGGGCAGGCAGGCGGCAAAGGTAGGAGTTAGACCTGACTCTTTGACCATGACAACGACAGCTACGTTGTCCGAGCTGAACAAGGTGCTGATGGGGCTTGAGAACGTGTCTACACGACTCGGTACGGAACGAAGGAGCGGCGGGAGTGCCGAGGGGAGGCGGCCCACGCCGTGTGAGGGTTGGCGGCTGGGGGTGTCGTCATGCTGGGCACAGGCACTCACACGTAGGCACAACCACGACGGGTGGTGTGTGGAAATGCGGTTTGCGCAGATGCAGTGGTGGAGGGGATGCAAGAGACAGAGCAGGTGCTGGCTACGGTTGTGGAGACACAAGAGGCTCTGTCAACAGTCGTGGGTGCTACCAGGGTGGCATGGGAGGGCATGCCGCCGCCGCCAACTCTGGCCTCATCGCGCACACAGGAGCTGTAGCGCGCAACATTGGGTGTCCACTCTTCTAGCGGCTCGCAGCAGCTCGCGTCCACTCATGCGGCAGCTGGTGGCATCTGCTACGACCATCAGCTACCGCCCGCACGAGCTGTGCCACCAACATCGACTGAATCGCTCACACAAGCTGGACTCGCCAGCTCTCGTCACGAGCTGGCCAAGAAGAAGAGGAACAGATGCGAATATGGGCGCAGTGACCGCGAGTATGTGCTCAGGGTGCGGGATTGCTGTTTGATGAGGGGAAGGAGAGAGGGAGGCCGTTGATGCAGTGGCGCCCCCCCGCGATAGGCGGGGGTCGCCTCAGGAGACAAAGTCGAGATGGGCGGTGCGAAGCCAGTCGAGACCCTCGTACAGGCCGTCTCCAGAGAGGCACGAGGTGGCCTGGATGTACCACGGGCGCGTCTCGGCGGCAAGGCCGAGGGCGGCGGCGATGTCGCTGACCGGCAGCGCGTACGGGAGATCCATCTTGTTGGCCATGATGAGGAGCGGGACGCCGGCGAGCTCGGGTGCGCCAAGCACGTTGTTGAGCTCGTCGCGGGCCTCGGAGAGGCGGTCGCGGTCGTTGGCATCGATGACGTAGATGAGGCCGCCGAGGTTCTTGTAGTAGTGGCGCCAGAGCGGGCGGATCTTGTCCTGACCTCCGACGTCCCAGCAGTTGAAGCGGACGCCCTTGAACTCGACCGTCTCGACGTTAAAGCCGATGGTTGGGATGGTCGACACGATCTCGCCGAGGCGGAGCTTGTACAGCATGGTCGACTTGCCAGCGGCATCTAGGCCGATCATGGTGATGCGTGCGTCGCGGACGCCCCACGACGTGTTGAACAGCTTGCCGATCTTGAGCTTGAACGAGCTGAACATGCGGGTGATCGAGTCAAACATTTTGCCTACGGAGTAAGAGTAGCTTGTTGGTTGTTGGTTGTGTGCCGGCTGGCAATGACGTGCGTGGCGGCGTCGAGGCGCCGGGTTTTGAGGAGATGGCTGAAAAAAAGGCAGCGGTCGGCGTCGTCGCTCGGCTGGTCTACACAACTGCGCCGAACACTGCTTCCTCAACAACCACATGGAAGCTCCGCCGCACCCGCGCAACCACAACACACAGCATCACACACAGAGGGTTCAAGTCAACGCACCGTTTAAAGGTTGATGACACGGGAGAGCTTCTGCACCCGGTTGAGGAGCAGGTCACCCTGCTTAATGGTCTGCTGGTAGAGCGAGTTCTTCGAGTCGGAGCGGGTGGTGTAGATGGTGCCCGAGACGGCGTCGATGGAGCAGTGGACCCGGCCCGACGCAACAAAGCGCGAGAGCTCACGGTCAATAAACTCAGCGGTGACCCCAAACTGAGCCGCCATCGACTCCATGGTGACCGAGCGGTACGAGCGCAGGATCTGGTTGTAGGCGCGAATGCGCATCTCGCGACAGTAGAAGCGGGCGTGCTCGTGCATGTAGCGGTCCTTGGCAAGCTCGTCGCCGAGTGCGGCGAGCGCAACAAAGAACTCGGCGTACTTGCACTCATAGAGCGCATGGAGAAGGTCGCCGGCGGCGCCGAGCTCCTTCGACACCGACAGCACGTCGGGCGACTGCATGAGCTTGTCCTGCAGATCGACGCGCGGGAGCTGGAGCGAGCCCATGATGACCGCGTACCGGATGTACGTCGCAAACGGCGCAAGCTCGTACGACGTAAACGTCGCCAGCGTGTCTATATGCAGAGAAATGCGCGAGGTGAGTGGGGGTAAAGAAGGCAGCAGCACACAAGTACAAAGCCCAGGGGGGCGGAACCAAACCAAGATCAGCGGTTTTGGTAAATAAGATAGTGTCCTCAGAAACGTCGACAAACGTAATCAGCAGCAGATCTGATTAGTCATCATCTCAAGGTTGGTCCGCAAAAAAAAGTGTTGGGAAACAAAGCAAGTTCGTACCAAGGAACAGCTGTGACGACTTGTCGAACGAACGAATCGACATGTTGTACACAGCCTGGTAGGCCATGAGCCTGTTGCGGCGCTCCCAGTCGCCGCCCTTCTCGGCGAGATCGGCAGCCTCGGGAAGCACACCCGCAAGCAGGACGTGGTCAAGGTAAAAGAGGCCTAGGCGGGCCTTGAGGAAGACAAGATCAAGCTTGAGGCCCGACCCGACCGTCTTCTCCATGGTGGCATCGATGGCCTCGAGCGAGGCCGTCCGGTCGCCCATGGCCACAAGGGCGAGTGCCTTGCGCTCCATGTGGGCCCGGACCTCGACCTCACCCTCGGACTTTTCAGCCTCGGCGATGTCGGCGTCGATAGCCTCGAGCTTGGCCGCATTGGCCTTGGTCAGCGTCGCCACCAGTTGGTCGTCCGCATCCCACCCGAGCCGCTCACACACATATGTGTAAAACGGCACCATGCCGTTCTTCTCCACCGCAGCCATGATTTTGGCCTTGGCCTCTTCATTGCCTGCATCCTGCTCGAGATCGAACAGAGCCTGCGGCAGCTGTACAATACTCGCCAGTTCGGTGTGGGTGAGTCAGAGAGGGGAGAGGAAAGGGGGGGGGGGCTTGGCCAAGGCGACCGACCGACAAAGAAAAATTCTGAGCGACGCGCCATTTTCATCAATTGATGGACGAAGGCGACCCGCTGCGGGAGAGCGGGGGGGGAAGGGCGGAGGGTAAGGAGAAGGAACAGCACCAACACCTAGTGGTAGCGGAGATGGGGGGAGGGGGAGGGGGAAGGGGGAGGGGGGGTTGCGTACGGTCAGGTCCGGGATGTACATCTCCGGAAGCAGCTCGTCCATGGTTAAAAGGTCTCCTTCAAGCTCGCCGCAGCGATCGAGAAAATGGAGACGATTGTTGCTCAGTGAAACTCTGATTGAACTCGAGAAGGTCGCCGCAAGTCAGTCATCGGTTGGATCGACTCATTCCGTCGGCAAAGTCCAGCCGAGTTTGGCCGAGTTGACACCGAGTTGGACTGAGTCGTCAGCTGCTGGGCTGGTGATGGCTATCATAGCCGGAGAGGACGATTACGTCCAAAAACCCGCTAAAGTGCTTGAGAAGGGAAGACGGAGAGAAAGAAGGGATGGGGAGGGCATTGGGATGATGGAAACTGCTCGGAGCCGTCCCATCATCACCGCCCAAACACGGCGGCAACAGGCGCGACAGCGGGCACAGCGGGCAGGGCCAGGAGGAAGCCAGGACAGACGAGACCACTTGACCAAGTCTACCGCAGGTGGTGGAACCGGGCGAGGGAGAGAGGCAGGCGGATGAGTGGGCGGCGGAGCAAGAGCAGGTCCCGCTCCAATACGGCCACGACCACGGGCAAGGCAAGGCGGAGCAGGTCCAAGACAAAGGCCTCGACCTCGGGCTCGAGGAAGATGACCAAGGCCAGCTTTGCGCTCTTTGACCATTCGTCCGACTCGGATGAAGTGGCCAACGATGACGACTTTGCGTCGTCAGACGATGACGGCCGTGCACCAGGCGGCGATGCCGATGACGATGACGACAGGAAAGGCAACTCATCATCGTCGTACGACGACGACGATGACGATGACGGCTCGTTGGGATCAATCGACGACGACGACTCGGACTCGGAGTCCTCGTCAGCGGCCTCGTCGTCCACATCGTCCAGTACGGGGCAGAAAGGAAGAGGCGGTAGGCCGGCGAGGCTGGCGAGGTCAGGCAGGTCGGGACCCACCGAGTCGCTGGCGGCGGCGGCGGCGACAGCGGCGGCGGCGCGGCGCGGCGGATCGTGGGAAGCGACAATGGCGGCGAGAGCACAGCGCAAAGCGCGGCGGGCGCGGATTTTTGGCCGCGGTGCAGACGATGTGTACACACAGCGACGCATCGGGAGGGATGACTTTCGGATGCGTGGCGACGGCTCGGCCTCGGGCTCGATGAGTGACGACGAGAGCGGGAGCAACGACGAGATGGCGAGGGCGGTCGATTTGGAGAGCGAAATTCGAGGAATGAGCCGCCGCCAGCAGAGCCGGGCCCGGAACCAGGCTGCTGTGGGCTCCAAGCCCAAGTACAAGCCCGAGGTTGAGGCCAAGCTTGCCACCGCAAACGCCGCGTTTGGCGACGGGCGGTACGCCGATGCAGGCACGGCGCTGCAGCGAGCGATCCAGCTTGATCCCAAGTGCGTGACAGCATACACGTTGCTTGCGCTCGTCCGCGAGCATCTCGGCAAGCACGACCATGCTGCTCGTTTCTACATGCTTGCCGCCGACATCCAGAGCAACGACGCCAGCATGTGGCTGCTCGCGGCGTCCAAGATGCAGGATGTGGCTCAGGGCATGGAGCCCGGCCCAGTCCGCACCGCCTTTCTGGAGCAGGCTGTCAATGCCTTTGCCACCGCCGACGAGCTGGCCAGAAGCCACGAGCACCGGATGCACCGCGGCGCCATGCTCCACGAGATCGGAAACTCGCCGCGGCCGCCGACGTGCTGGCTGCCGAGTACGCTGACGTGGCGGCGTCCAGCGCCGACATCGCCAGCCACCTCACCGTCCTCTCGCTCCTTGTGCCGTCGCTGGAGCATGTCGGTGACTCGAGGCGGCTGGTGTCGGTGCTGGAGAAGTTTGCTGGCGTGCTGGCAAGCGCGGCAGCTCGCGGTGTAGCACCAGCCATGGCCTCGTCATACCTGACCAAGCTTGTGCTCCTCTACGTCCGCCAGAGCCGGTTTGCCGACGCGCGAGCCATTCTCCGCGACCATCTCGACACGCCGAGCCATATCGGTGGCCTCGAGTCACGTCCGCTCGAGCTGCGAGTTGTGGCTGGCATTGTGGCGCTGTTTGAGGGCGAGCGTGCAAGCGCCGAGCAGGAGTTTACCGCCCTGCTCGAGCGCGACGCCGCCGACTATGCCGACCTTTACCAACTTGTCGCCGATGCCTTCTTTGACCTCAAGATGTTCGCCGAGGCCGCGAAAGTGTACTCGAAGCTCGTCGACGTGGTCATGGACGAGAGCGAGGACCCGACGTCGCAGCACATCTTTACACGACACGCCGAGTCGCTGGCGCGGGTGGCGACTACCGTCAACGACGCCATCTCAGTCTACCATGGCCTCCATCAGCGCCAGCCAGACAATGTCAACGTAGCTGTCTCGCTCGTCGAATTGCTCCGCAACGCGGCGGCCAACGCCGCCGCTGCCGAGTCGGGCGAGTCGAGCGATGACGATGATGACGCCGCCGACGTTCTGCTTGCGCGCGCAACCGCAGTCATCGACAAGGTCCTCCGCACGCGGCGCGCAGCCCAGTTCCGGGCCAACCGGCTCGGCACCGGCATGAGCACCGGGACCGGCGCTGCAGCCGACGACGACCCGAGCACACTGCGCAAGTCGATGCTCCAGCACGTGCGGCTGTTGCTGCACAAGGCCGAGCTCGACCTCACTGCCGGGCGCCACCACGAGTACAACGGCATGCTGCGCCCGATCCTTGCGACGGCGCTCAAGCACGACCCACTGTTTGGATTTCCCAGCGAGGCTACCGGGCACGGCGGCGGAAGCACGGTCCGCGGCGGCGACGACTCGGTCTTTGCCACGCTGGAGACGTTTGCCAACTCGGAGCTGTTGGTCCGGCAGGGCCCGCCGCGGGTGGTAGCGCCGATTTCGGACATTTGCCCGCCGGTTCAGATCATGGAGCACGTGACCAACGTGGCCAAGCTTCTGTTCAACGAGTACCTCGCCTCACAAGAGGGCGCAGTGCTGAAGGAGGCCTTTGCCATGGTCTTGGTCCTCCTCGGAGCGGAATCGCGGCTGCGGACCAAGGCGCTGTCGACAGCGCGCGACGGGAGTCTGGCAAGCGGAGAGGCCAGCGGCGACGGCGAGGCCATCTTTGACAAGCTCATCGACCGGCTCCGGGTCTTGCTTATCACGCTCGGTGGCATGCTCGATGAGCACGCAGCGGTGGCGGCGCAGGCGCGGACGCTGGTGTCATCGCGGCCAACGGTGACGGGGCAAATTTGGGATCAGTACCTGGTGGCAGCGCTGCGGTCGGGTGAATTCTTCACCCTCTGCAGCGACCTGCGCATCCTGGCGCAGGTTGTCCCGGATCATGTGCCGCTCCACCTCGCGCACGCGCACACACTGATGGCGGCTGGCGATGTGGCCAAGGCGGCGTCAGCGTATCTCTCGACCCGTGCCGTGTGGGAGCACGGCGCAGACTCGGACCCAAAGGCCCAGACTGTGCTTGACCTCTGCACCGCTGCGTCAATGGTCCAGCTCGCCGTCCTGCCGGAGACGTCAGACCCGGCGACGGCGATGGTGATGGCGACCGCGTATCTGCGGTCGTACTACGAGCGAGAGCGGATGGCGCCGGACCCGATGGGCGCGCGCTTTGTCGAGGCTGCCTACAACATCGGCCGCGCTTTTCACCACGTTCAGCTGTACTCGCTCGCCCTGCCGGCGTACGAGGCTGCCCTTGAGCCTCTCACCATCCTTCTCGACTGGCTCGATAGCGTCGACACCGAGGCTGTCTGCGGCGATGTGGCCGCCATTCACGCCAACGCCTTCCGTGCACGGCTTTGGACTCTTCGGAGGAAGACCGGTCTCAACATCTGCGCTGTTCACGAGTCGCTCCACAACCCGGCCCTTGCCCGGGCCGTCTTTGCCCGCCACTGCCTCATCAGGCCAGGATCGTCCGTGCTCTAGCCCACCTCCCACCCACAAGAGCAACGTAACTGTCATTCCCTTAACTACACGAGTAGGCAAACGCATCTGACTGATTTGATTGTCATCCATCTGACCAACCAGTCGGCGGTGGCCTTCGTTTCGTCGGCCGATGGGGTCACGGCCCGTCAAGCCAGCCAAAGACCAAGCCAGCCGGGTAGCCACCGACACCAACAGCGGCACTCGTCGCGCTCACTCTGCCCACCATGGTACGCAACACAAGCCAGAGTAGCCTAACCTTCCCCGCACAATCTTTCCCATAGTGCTATGACATACGGCATAATAATGAGGGTACGAGACGGGA
>NW_013657653.1:79074-96766 GCF_000142905.1 Thecamonas trahens ATCC 50062
TCCCCACCTCCCTTCCTCGTCCTCTCTCCCCCTCCCCCTCCCCTCCCTCCTCTCTCTCTCTCTCTCTCTCTCCCTCTCTCCCTCTCCCCCTTCCGTCCTCCCTACGGCCGCATTGTCCCCCTTCCCCCTCCCTCCCCTTCCTCCCTCCCCGCATCACTCACATGGTGTGGCCACTCTATGACAGAGCATCATGACGTACAATGGCGCCGCCATCATCGCCATGAAGTACGTGAACAGGACGATGATAAGGGTGTGAGGGTGGGGGGAGGAGAAGGTGATAGTGTGCGGGGGGTGACTCATCATGTGTGGCGTGGTGCGCAGGGGCAAGGACTGCGTGGCGATCGCGTCGGATACCCGGCTGGGCATCCAGGCAATGACGGTGGCGACGGACTTCCAGAAGGTCTTCAAAATCCACGACTACCTGTATCTGGGCATGGCCGGGCTTGCGACGGACGTGCAGACGCTGGACGCACTGTTCCAGTTCAAACACAACATGTTTGCGCTCCGGGAGAACCGCAACATGTCGCCGTCAGCCTTTCTGGCGATGGTCTCTTCGACGCTGTACTCGAAGCGGTTTGGCCCGTACTTTGTGGAGCCTGTTGTGGCCGGCCTCACGGTCAAGCCTGACGGAAGCGTGGAGCCGTACGTGGGCGGCACCGACCTGATCGGCTGCATCTCATCACCGGATGGCTTTGCCGTCTCGGGCACCATGTCCGAGGCCCTCTACGGTCCGTGCGAGTCGATGTACAAGCCCGATCTCGAGCCTGAGGACCTGTTCGAGACCATCTCGCAGTGCATGCTCGCCGGCGTCGACCGCGACGCTGTCTCGGGCTGGGGCGTCGTCGTCCACATCATCACCAAGGACGAGGTCATCACACGCCACCTCAAGAACCGCATGGACTAGACATGGCTGACGCACTGCTGCGCGATGAAATGAACTCTGATTGGCGTTAGACTGGCAAGGACCTCGCCTTGGGGGTGTGGGAGGTAGGGAGAGCACGGATCGTCGGAGCCAGCGAGTCTCTACACAATACAGAGCGGGTGTGTGTGGAGCCGATTGCGTTGCGTGCGTGGGATCTCTTGATTCCGTTGGACTTTACTCAGATGTTCGACGGGAAGAGCATGACGCGGACGGGGGCGCCGAACGAGCGGGGCGGGAGGTTGCGCTTGAACTTGGCGCGGACAAGGCCAGAGTTGCCGTGCGGGCGGGTGATCTTGCCCCAGATGTAGCGGGTGGTCGAGCCCTTGAGGTCCTTCTTCTCGCCCTTGTAGACGTACGCGACGCGCTTGCCAACGTAGAAGTTGGTGGCCTTGCGGGTGTTGCAGCCCTCAAGCTTGAGGAGCGAGGTGTGCGGGTAGTGGACAACCTTGGACCTACAGTAACCATGCCAATGCCAGCGTATGCGTGAGTGTGGCTCGTGTGGTAGGCGGGGGGGAGGGGGGGGGGACGGGGCGGGGGAGGAGGTGAAAATGACAAAGTGGGGGAACGGGTGATCACCAGCTGGCCAATGGTGAGCCTCGGTCGAGTGGGAAGGGGGGGGGGGCCGGGTCGGCACGCGCTGGCGCGACGAGAGAGAGCAAGACGGAGCGAGGACAGCAGATGGGGGAGGCAATGGGCATAAACACTGGGTTGACGAGTACAATGACCACAGCAGCGGCGTGTGGTAGAGGGAGGAAGTAGCGAGGGAGAGCGGGAGAGAGAGGGGAGGAGAAGGAGGGGAAGGGGGGAGGACAAAGTCATACAAAAATGGGAGGGGGAAGAAGGGACGTACCGCTTGTAGCCAACGTGGACAGCCTTGACGTAAGTGCTGTAGTGGGGTAGCACGGACATAGAGCAATGATGTGAGTCTGTTCGATGGTCTGTATCTCTTCTCCCTTGCCCATACCAGCTGTGTATGAGCCCCCTAGGCGGTGGTCGGTGATGGCCGAACACCCAAATTAATGGTCGGGTCGAGGCCGAGGCCAGGCCGACTTTGGGAGCGGAGCACAGGGGGGACAGACACTCTTACACGAGCACCAGAAGGTCAACGATGTGCGCACCAAGCGTAGACACCTCATATACCCTACTGGAGCGTGCTCGCTCACTTGTGCTTCGCTGTGGCGAGGCCGAGAGGATGGCGGACGAGCCGACAAAGGCAGTCCTCAGCCCATTTTCTCTCCCTCGCTCCCATCCCACCGCCACCCCCAAGGAGACGAGGACTACCTTGGAGGCAACCAAGCACAAGCTAAGATATCAAGCGCATGCGTGGGTACCTCCAGTACGATAGGCACTCATACTACTTGGTCGTGGCTGCTGTCAACTCTCTCACTCCCTTTGTCTCATCCTCTCACGTACCGCGGCATTGTGTGTGCTGTGTGAAGTGTTGCGATGGTCGGTTCATTCGCCAGCGAACGAAAGACCGAACGATTTCCTCCCGCCAACTCAAACGCCACCGCCGCCAACCCGCTCACTGACCTCGAGTCGAACAAGGTAAAGGGCGGCGAGGCGTCCGATTCTACGCTCAAGGTCTGCAGTCTGTGCGAGTACTTGTAGTTGAGGATGCGATCATTAGCTCGCTCCACCTGCAGCAGTGTATGCGATCGTGCAAGCTTCCACAGCTGGTGATCATGGCTAAGAGCATGCCACTGGCGCCTGTGTCGCCTTTGCCTGGCGTGCCAGACGCACCATGGCGCGAGCATGATGCGTTTCCCAGGCAACTACTATGGCTGCACACCTCATTTCCGAGTTGTATGCGTGTGACGGGCGGCGGAATAATGATTAGAGGTCATTGATGCGAAGAGCCATGCACAGCGATGGTGTGGGGAGTTGGGCCGGGCGGGACGGGAGGGGTCCGCAGCTGGGCCTAGATGCCGAACCCCGATGCCACCAAGGTCCGCTCATGATTGGCAGCAGGACAGGTGATGAACATGTTCGGATATAGATGGTGGTTGGTGGTGGGCTATGATGGGAAGCGTGGATGGCAGCGATGATGCTAAAGTGTCCCCCAGCAAGTACGGTGCTTGATGGTGGGGGGGAGGCGGAGTCGGCGCGAGCTAGAGTGGACAAAGGCGACGGCGAGGGCAACACCCGACTCTTTGAGGCATACGTATCATGGCGGCGTCCTACGAAGCTGTGAAGGAGACGTTTGAGCGTGCCAATGCCGAGAAGGAGATCAACCCAGCTGCGGCTGTGACCAAGTACCGTTCGCTCCTTGAGCTTAATCCCAGTACGTGATGATGGTGATGATGGTGGTGGTAGAAGGGGGTGGAAGGGTGGGTAGGGTGGGTAGGGCGGGTAGGGGGTAGGCAGGGGGTAGGGATGGGGGACTGGGATGAGAAGATAGACAGAGAGAGGAAGGGAGAGGGTGTGTATGTATGATATAGAAGTGGTGAATATAGCTGGTTTGTGTGTGGGAGACTGGGGGTGGGGAGGTGGTGGAGGTCGGTGGAGGTAAAGGTGCCTGTGGTTGGCTTGGTCGGTGGTCAAGGCGACCTGTGCCCGGCCCCGCCCCGCCCCCCCCCCCCCCCCACCCCGGCCACCCAAACTCGCCAGCTCCAACCCCCACCAAGCCACACACTCTGCCTTTCACTACCTCCCACATACTACACACATACCCTCCATTTCTTCTGCTGTCACATACGTCATGCATGGACACGTGGTGGACATGGTGGTCTCCTGTGGTCGGTGCTGGTGGGAAGCGGCAAATTCCTCCAGGCGCGCACTCGTCGGCAGGAAGGGTATGGCGGAGAGAAAGAGAGGGACACTCACGTGATACCGAGTCGATCTGTGGCTGTGGCTGTGGAACGTGCATGCGAACGGATAGAGGACGATCCGGAGAAGATTGCTGAGCAGGCGCTGGTTGCGCTGGGCGAGGTGCTCGTGGCTCAGGGCGATGCCGGAGCCATTGTGGAGCTGTTTGAAGTGGTCAAGGGCATGGCAGAGATGATGTCCAAGGCGCGGACGGCAAAGATTGTGCGAATGATGCTGACGGTGCTGGGCAAGGTCGACGAGGGCTCTGTGCTCTCTGTCTCTGTCGCAGAGGGTCTCATCGAGTGGGCCAAGGAGACAGGACGCAAGTTCCTGCGGCAGCGGCTGGAGGCGTCGCTGGCAGGCATGTACGCAGACGCCGGCGAGTACTCCAAGTCGCTGACGCTTCTGGCGCCGGTGCTCAAGGAGGTGAAGAAGCTGGAGGACAAGCTGCTCCTCGTGGAGCTGCACCTTGTGGAGTCTCGGGTCCACCACGCGCTGCGCAACCTGCCCAAGGCCAAGGCTTCGCTGACGTCTGCGCGGACGTCGTCGACAGCGGTCTTTTGCCCGCCGCTCATGCAGGCGCAGATCGAGTCGCAGGCCGGCGTGCTCCAGGCCGAGGAGAAGGACTACAAGACGGCGTACTCGTACTTTTTCGAGGCCTTTGAGGGCTACGCCTCGCTGGCAGCCATGCCCGAGCTCAACACCGAGCCGCTGGCTGTCGCTTCGCTCAAGTACATGCTGCTGTGCAAGGTGATGATGGACAAGCCACAGGAGGTGACCTCGGTCGTCAACAACAAGGCCGTCCTCAAGTTCTCAGGCGACCACGTGACGGCCATGCAGGCCATCGCCGCCGCCGCTATCGACCGCTCGCTGCACAAGTTCCAGGCCGCCATCGATGAGTACCCGTCCCACCTGGCCGAAGACCCAGTCATTGCCGCACACCTCAAGACCCTCTACGACTCGCTGTTCGAGGCTAACCTCCTCCGCATCATCGAGCCGTACACCTCGGTCCAGGTCGCTCACATCGCACAGACCATCGCCCTCCCGCTCGACGTTGTCGAGTCCAAGCTCTCCAAGATGATCCTCGACGGTAAGCTCTCGGGCGTCCTCGACCAGGACGTCGACGCCCTCATCGTCTACGACGAGCCCAAGCAGGACAAGGCCCTGGCCGCCTCGCTCGACGTCATCGACAACATGTCGCAGGTTGTCGACTCGCTCTTCAACAAGGTCAACAACCTGTCATAGACTCCTACCATCCGCTTCACACGCTTTAAGCGGCCCGCCGCCATCTCGGCTCTCCTCTACTCTGCTCCTCCCAATGAAGCATCTGCGCTCCCCTCCCCCTCCCACCCCCCCTTCCATTGCCGTCGTCGCCTCGGAATCGATTGGAAGTGTCTTTTCGTTCGCAAGAGCAAAACGCCAGACTTTGCTCGCCGGTTGCCATCCACTTTCACGACGGCATACCCCACGTCGATCTTCACGTACGTATGCCATGAACATGGAGTACCCCCCCCCTCCCCCTCCCCCACCACCACCACCCCTACCACACACACACACAATACTAGTGCCATGTACTCTGTGCAGAGTGGTTACCTCGGCAAGGAGGTGGTCAATGAGCTGCAAGTGCAAGGAGAACAGCAGGGAGGGTGCCCGCTGTTGTTGATGAGATATTTTTGGGTGTGTTTTTTGTCTGACTCACACACAAGTTGCTCATGGTGATGTGGATACAGAGGCCGACCCACCCCCCTTAACACGTCCTTGAAATCTATCTAGGCCCCTTTCATCACTCAAAATGGAATCGGGAGGACGCGCTGCCAAGTTTGCCAAGAAGGCTGCCTACTACGACAAGGTTGTCGCCCTCTTCCAGGAGTACTCCAAGGTCATCCTGGTTGATGCTGACAATGTCGGTTCGTCGCAGATGCAGCAGATCCGCATTGCCCTCCGCGGCAAGGCTACTCTGCTCATGGGCAAGAACACCATGATCCGCCGTGCTCTTCGCGCCATCGCCGAGGAGGACGAGAAGATCGAGCGCATCCTGCCGCTCATCGTCGGCAACGTCGGCCTCGTCTTCACCCACGAGGAGCCGGCCGAGATCCGCGCCCTCATCGGTGCCAACCGTGTCGGTGCCCCGGCCAAGGCTGGTGCCATCGCCCCGTGCGACGTCGACGTCCCTGCCGGCCCGACTGGCATGGAGCCCGGTCTGACTGCCTTCTTCCAGGCTCTCAACATTGCCACCAAGATTGCTCGTGGCCAGATTGAGATCGTGGCGGACATCAAGCTCATCACTAAGGGCGACAAGGTCTCGGCCTCCGAGGCTGTGCTTCTCCAGAAGCTTGGCATCAAGCCGTTCTCGTACGGTCTTGAGGCCAAGACCATCTACGACGACGGTGTCGTCTACGATGCTGCCGTCCTCGACCTCACCTCGGAGGACATCGGCGCCATGCTCGCCAACGCCGCCAAGGACATCGGTGCCATCTCGCTGGCCATCGACTACCCGACCGTCGTCTCGGTGCCGCACTCGATCCTCAACGGCTTCAAGAACGTCATGTTCGTCTCGCTCGGCTCCGAGTACACCATCAAGGAGATCGCCGAGCTCAAGGCTCTGCTCGACGACCCGGAGGCCCTCGCCGCCGCCCAGGCTGCCGCTGCCGCCTCTGGTGACGCTGCCGACGCCGCCGCCGCCGCCGCCGACGACTCGGGCAACGACGACTCGTCGTCCGAGATGTCGGGCATGTTCGACATGTTCGGTTAAGCAACTGCTCTGCTAGCCTACCCAATTTTGGAGCCATCGCTCTCTGCCCACCGCAGCCGACGGGTTCCTATCCGAGACTGCTGTTGATAAAGCGCAAACTTGGCCAGTATCGATTGCTACGTCGAAGATGGCCTTGATGGTGTGAGACCTCTCGAGTGCGACACACTTGACGCCTCCAATCGACCATGTCTGCGTACTCGTCTGAGATTGAGTATGAGACAGCTGTAGTCATTGACAACGGGACCGGCCGTATCAAGGCCGGCTTTGCCGGAGAGGATGCCCCATCCCTTGTCTTCCCTGCCGTCATTGGTACGTATCCTTGTCGACCTGGTCCTCCCGCTGCCCCCCATGCCCATACCCGTCCGTAGTGACCTACCCGCACGCAGGACGCAGTCGACCACCACCTTCCCCCCCCCCCCCCCACACACACACAAACACATATACACCCCCTACACCACCACCACTATCCCCCCATACACACACACACACATACCATCTTCCCCTTCCCCTTTCCTTCCCCTCCTTCCACCCCTTTCCCTTCCCCCCACACTCACCCGCACCCCCCCCCCTTCTTCCCCCCCACACACACACACACACATACACATACACAGGCTCCCCGCAAGAGGGCCTGGAGGACGAGCTGGATGAGTACTACATTGGCAATGCTGCGGAAGAGATGCGCGGACAGCTGGACCTTCGGTATGTGTGGGTGGGTGAGGGTGGGAGGGCGAGGCAATGGCACTGCTTGCGCTTGGGCGTGCAGGAAATGTTGGCCAGGTGGCTTGGGGGGGATAGATACGGTGGGAGGTAGAGGTGAAGGTGGAGGTGGAGGGGAGGAGGGGGGGGGAGGGGGGGGGGGGGGGGGACGAGAAAGAGGGAATGGACTCATGGGTTATGGTGTGGTGATGGATGGATATGGATGGTTTGATGGGGTTGGGGTCGTCGTCGTTGCTGTCGTTGTCGTCGTGTTGGTTGGTGCGTGGATGGACTGGTGGTGCACGGACTGGGGACTCTCTGCTTGACACCTCGCTATGTGGCGGCTTCATGTGGCGACGGTATCGTGTGACGAACAGCTACCCGATGATCCACGGCAAGGTGGAGAACTGGGACGACATGGAGAAGATGTGGGAGTACATTTTCTTCGAGGGCCTCGACGACGTTGACCCGGAGAACCAGCCTGTGCTCCTCACCGAGGCACCGCTCAACCCCCTGAAGAACCGTGAGAAGATGGCGGAGATCATGTTTGAGACCTTTGGGGTGCCTGCGCTCAACATTGCGCTGCAAGCGGTGCTTGCTCTGTACGCGTCCGGGCGGACGACCGGCGTGGTGCTTGACTGCGGCGAGGGCGTGACGCATGTGGTGCCTGTTGTCGAGGGCTACGCCATTCCGCGGGCTATTCACCGGCTCGACATGGCCGGGCGCGACCTGACGGCCCGCATGCTCTCGCTCCTCACCGACAAGGGCCACGAACTCGAGGATGACGCGACGACAATGGAGGCCGTCAAGAGCTTGAAGGAGAAGGTCTGCCAGGTCTCACTCGACTACGACACCGACGTTGCCGCCGCCTCGCCCTCAGAGTACGAAATGAGCAACGGCCTCAAGGTCTCGCTCGGCCCCGAGGTGTACTCGGTCCCCGAGGTTCTCTTCAACCCGTCGATGATTGGGTTTGAGAAGGCGACTGCCTTTGGCCTGCCCAAGCTTGTCTACGAGACCATCCAGAAGACCGAAATCGACCTCCGCAAGGAGCTGTACGAGAACATCATCCTCTCCGGCGGCTCCACTCTCTTCCCGGGCCTGGAGGACCGCCTCACCCGCGACCTTGAGGCCCTCATCCCCGAGTCGATGCGCATCCGTGTCATCGCCCCGCCCGAGCGCGCCTACTCGGTCTGGATTGGTGGCTCTATCTCGGCAGACCTCTCGCAGCAGACCTGGATCTCGCGCTTCGACTACGACGAGGAGGGCCCGGCCATCCTGCACCGCAACTCAGCCGACGGCCGCCACACCATGGGTGTGTAGCAAGCTTGTGTCTCGAATAACATGAGCGCATGCCGCAGCGTCATACTACAAGTTGCTTGAGTTTAGCGACTGGAGGGCAAGCGGGAGCAAAGGGGAAGGGGGAAGAGGGAGGAAGAAGGTAGAAGGGGCTGGCGCACTGCGCCTCACAGCAGAACGCAGAATCCCTTCTTGGTCGACTTGGGCGGGTCCCAGTGGCGGAAGACCTTGATGATCTCGTGAAAGACCTCGGTGACGTTGTGGTTGGTCAGCGCCGAGGCCTCAAGGAACCGCGCCTGCTCATTGAGCTTGGACGCGTAGGCCTCGCCCTGGTCGGTCGGCACCTCGCGTTGATCGTCCAGATCGCACTTGTTGCCCACAACCACTAGCGGGACAGAAGCAAAGCTCTCACCCTTGACCTCGCGGATGAGATCGACAAAGCCATCGAGCGCCGCCGTAAACGTCGTGTCGTCAGTAATAGAGTAGACGAGGATGAACCCGTCGCGGTCCTCAACCCACTGCCTCCGAAGCACCACAAAGTCCTCCTGCCCAGCAGTATCCAGAATGTCAAGAAGGACCGGGAAGCCATCAAGCGTCAGGTGCCGATGAAATGAGTCCTCGATCGTCGGATCGTACACATCCACAAACGTCGATCTGCAGAACCGCATCGTCAGACACGACTTACCCACACCTCCCGAGCCCAGAACAGCAATCTTGTGCACCGCAACGGCCGTGCCCTTCTTGGCCTTCTTGCCCTTGGACTCGCGGAAGAACGGCTCCGAGCCCTCGGCCACATAAAGCACATCATCATTCGAGATGAGCCCCACATCCTCTACCCTCGCTCCGTTCTCGGTGTAGATGCTGCCCGCCGCCGCCAGTCCGAGCTTCTGCCCGCACTTTTCCAGCATTGCTTCCATCGTATCCGGCACCGCAATCAGCTGCACGCACATTCATAACAAGTCGAGCGAGGCCATCGACCACGTACCGCGATGACCGGCAGCCGAACGACCACCGCGACCACCCGCGACCACCGGCGACCACCACAACCACCACGACCAGCATGACCAGACACCACCCAATACCGACACCCATGATGATGACGAGTGAGTGAGACCATACCACACAAGACCACACCAGATCGACTGGCGCCGCCTCCAACCCAACCCCTCCACACACACACCCACACACCCACACACCTATACACAATACCATCACAACGTTGCCCTCCACTCAAAGGTGGGGGGAGGGAGGGGGGGGGGGGAGGGAAGCAGATGGGAGAGATTCGGAGCAGGTGCGGGAGCAGGTGCGGGAGCAGGGTGGTGTCTTTGCCTCAATATCTGGCACGGCCGAGACCGAGACCACACGCCCCCCCTCTAGAAATTGGGGCTCCCCCCCCCGGCGAACCCAATATTATCGGGGCCCCGAGACAAGAATTCCTGAAAATCTGGGGGGGGGGGGGGGGGAGGGAGGGAGGGGAGGTATGGCTAATGTGTGGTAAATGCGTACATGTCCAGAACCGCAGTTCTCAGAGTTGATAAACACCGTGCATCGCACCCTCGCCGCCATGCTCCCGGTGCCTGCAGAGGAGTGTCAACTTCTGGTGAGACGGTCGTCAGTTTCACCGTTCACCGGTGCTGAGAGTCCCCACACTCTTGCCGGCCACAGCTCAGTACAGCATACCCAAGCTGAGTGCGGTCAGTCAGTTGGTTGCATAGCGGTGTACGGGCCGAGTCCGCACCGATGGCACGGATGGGTAGCCTCCATCACAACGTGCGCTAGTACCATCTATCAACTAAGGATCAACGGCTCACATCGCCTCGCACTACCTGCATCCTAGCCAGAGTAGGCACGCACACTCGCCTTCTCCACCTCCCTCATCTTCCCCCTCTCGCTTCTCTCCATGTCTGCATCTCAGTCCGGTACGCTGATGGAGGTGTGTATTGATAGACGCGCGCGGCAAGGTCGCCGAGCTGGGACACGACTCAATGGTACTTCTTCTGCTGCTCGTGGGCTGTATCACACGTTGGTCATCCATTCCTCGCTCTCTCTGTGAGTCATGTTTTCGATGCCGCGCGATGGCAGCTGCAACAGATGCAGCCGGTAGATGACAGCGTGGCCGGCTGCAGGCTGGTTTGGTTGGCCAGCTGGCGAGCTGTCGCCCCCCCAAAAATTCAACGCGTCGCCCTCGTCCAAGCGCAAGCCCAACCCAGGCCGTAGAAAGCAGCAATCAAGCCACAACTTGAGGATGTTGTCGGTGACATGGTGCTGTGGTTATGTGCTTCACGTTGTGAAACTGACTGCAATGCTGTCGCCGTGGGAGGTGCTGGCGACCGACCCGCCGCCAGCGGGAACAAGTTGGGCCAAAGTCATCCTCCGTCCCACACCAGGGTGAAGGGAAGGCGGAGGGGAGGGCGGGGGGCGCGGCGACAGCACTGGCAATGGAAGAGGCATGGAGGGGCATGGGTAAAGGGAGAGAGTGGATGTGTGGAACGTACCCATGAGGTGCGGGATCTCAAGGATGTAGCCAATGGCCATGGCGCCGACCATGAGGTGCATGACCGGAGCGGCGAGGTTGCCCGGGCGGGCCATGAACTTGGACGCATAGCTGCGCATGGCACGGTTGGCAATGCCAGACACGCCGCCGTTGGCACGGACCCACTTGTCCATCTCGGACAGGCGCACAGACGAGAACGACGAGTTGGAGGCCATAGTGTTCAGAGTTGAGTGTTGTCCGAACCAAGGCATACGCCTACACCATAGACGGTGCTGATCTGCCCGACACCCGACGCCCGCCGACGGCCAGGCCGCCCAACCATCTTGCCCACATCAATGACCCACATCAATGACTCACACCTTACATTGCCACACCAGTAGATGGCCATCAATGTCAGTAAACACCAAACGTTATCCAAGCCGTACGGATTGATCAGATCCATATTCTGAGAGCGTTATAGGCTGCTTGCCTGACGCACACAATAGGCTCCGCGCCACACCCGCCCGCCTCCCCGGCCGCGCCCGACTCATCCAAGAGCAACTCCTCATTCCCCTTCCTTCCTTCCTTGATCATAGCCCACCGGGCTACCCCCGATACGATCAGCAGCCAATAAAGACGCATGCCCATACGCACGCTTTCCAGCACCTGCTCCACCACACCCGGATGGCTTGGACACTCGATGGATAATCATTGAGTAGCCATCATTTTAGCGGTGGAGAGAGTGAAAGGCAGGCGGTGGAAGAAGCAGCAGCAGCACAGGCACGTCAAGCCTTGGCCAACCACCCATCTCCATCAAGCGAAGCTCCCGGTCTTCCTCCTAAAAGACGTACGTACCTCAGCTAGCCCAGTTTCTATACATGATGATCATGTCTGATGTCTGTTATAATGCCTGGTTTCATGCCACACCTCGACCTGGCCACACCCCCCCGCCCCTTCTGTCGTGTCCGGTGGTGGCGCAGATGGTGGATGGAGTGGCACGACACGCCTGCGGGGACGGCGCTTTCTTTACAAGCCTCATGCCGTACAAGGTTTCATATACCAACCATCGCCAAGCTTGATATCTTTGTGGGCGACTTGAGCTTGTGATCAGTGTCTCTTGGTATCAAACCTTGCAGTTTTCTCGTGGTTACCTTCTCCGCGCAGCACCTCGGCTCTCTTGGCCGCCGGCTGCTGTCCATCCGACGCCATCCCGCACACTCGCCGAGCACTCCCGCCAGAGGCCACCCACTGTGATAATGGAGTCGTGACAACTCGTCAACCACATGATGTGGATGATGGATACCATGTCTTGTGGTTGTACTCCTGGTGTGGCAAGATGCTGAGGCATGAGCATGGTATAGGTGGTAAGAGTGAGGAGAGGCCGTCAGAAGCGGCCCACGTGTCGGCAGTCCCGGCGAAATGCAAACGTTTTCACTCACATTTTTTAACCCGCTATCACTTCTCGCTCTACACCCGCACAGCTACCCCCTTCGTCTTGGATGGCCATGCCGCTTTCACACCACGAACCGTACGGGTTCGAGTCGGACGAGTCCGACAGTGGCCTGTCGCCGCTGCTCGACCTCGACCCCGAGCCTGGTGCATCATCCATGGCCTCGTCACCGGTCTTGAGAGCACTCGATGGCGGCCACCCGCCGGTCGCGGCCAGCCTCTCGGCCTGGTCGTCAGGCGAGACGCTCGCCAGCTCGCCCGGTGACGATGCCAGGACGCTCAACTCGGCCACACGATCGGTGCCGGAGCTGGGATCCGGAAACTTGACCAGCGGCCGCTCGCGACCAGTCTTTGTCCCGCACATGGCGGCTGCCAGCTCGTTTGCAGTCGCATCGTCGCTCCCGGACGATCGGCTTGTGCCACTGATGTGCATTCCGTCGCTCTCGTCGTCGCTCTCGTCGCAGGCGGTGTCGATGGAGGCCGGACTCCTTGCACAGGCGCAGCGTGCCTCGCGTGGAGCACGGTTGCAGCCATCGCGCATGCTCATCATCTCGGGCCTGCGCCGCAACGCTCCTCGGTCACCACTGATGTCGATGCTGGAGGAGGCCGGCCAGCTCCGGGCGCTCGACTCTGCCTCTGACGACGGCACCATGATGGTGGCGTCGTTCTACGATCTCCGCCACGCGCTTGCCGCGCAAGAGCGGCTCGACGGCTCCGTCTTTGACGGGCGAACAATTGCGGTGCGGTTTGCGCCGCCTGGTGCGCCCGAGCGCGAGCTTGTTGCCGCCGACGTCGACCAGGACTCACTCATTATTGTCTTTAACGTCCTGCCCTCGGTCTCGTTGACGCACATGGTCTCGCTCTTTAGCCCGTACGGCGACATCCGGCGAGTCTCGCACGTCGCCGCTAAGCGGCACAAGGTCTTCCGCTTTGTCGAGTTCTACGACGCGCGTGCCGCCGCCGCCGCCGTCGCCGATCCGCCGCATCCAGACGCCAGCGGCGTCGGTGAGCTGCCCATGCTAGTGGAGCGGGCGCGGTCGAAGCCCGGAACGCACGGTGTTCAGTGGGAGGTCGGCACGCCGAGTAACTCGCCGATGTCGTCGCCTATGGCGCACTCGCCGCCGCGCTCGCGCTCGCGCTCAACATCGTGCTCGGTCCTCCCGCCGGACGCCGCCGTCAATGTGGTCAAGCACGTCTCGTCACCATCACGTCCGCCGCGCGCAGTCCCGGAGCCTGGCTCTGACTACCTGGCGCCGATCTCGGGCCTGATGAATGCACCGCTCTCGTCGAGCAAGCGCTCCAACTCTCTGCCGTCGGCCAACCAGGACTCAGACGCCTCGTGCTCGCCACCGCTCAACAGACCGTCACTGCTGTCGGCCTCGCTGGCGGAGAGCAAGCCGACCGGACACAGCTTGTGGAGCTCAGCGTCGGCGTCGCGCTCGCGCTCCCGCACACGGACCCGCTCCAAGACCCGCTCCAAGACCCGCTCGTCGTCACGGACTCACTCGCGCTCATCGCGCTCGTCGCGCTCGTCATCACGCGACAGCTCAACGTCGCGCAAGCCGCGCCGCCGTCAGCCAGACCCGGCGTGCGTCATCTCGGTCGACGCCCTTGAGGTCGGCGACGAGACGCGGACAACTGCCATGATCCGCAACATCCCCAACCGCTACCGCCGCGACGATCTGCTCGCCGCACTCACCGACGCGCACCTCAGCGGGCAGTTCGACTTTGTATACCTTCCCGTCGACGCCCACCACAAGGCCAACGTCGGCTACGCCTTTGTTAACTTTGTTTCTCCAGCCGCGCTCGCCCAGGCCTACCGCGCCCTGCACGGCGCCTCTTGGCGCCGGTACAACTCGGACAAGGTCTGCCGCCTTGCCTTTGCCCACGTTCAGGGCCAAGCCAATCTCATCTCGCACTTTCGGGCCAAGGGCAAGTACTTTTCCGATCCGGACGCCTCGCCCCTGGCCATCTGCCGCGACACCGCGCCCGACGGCGCCCGCGCCGCACTCGGAAGCCGCGGCACTCGCGCCGCCGGTGCCAGCCGCGTCCCGCCGCCGCCTGCCCGCTCGCTCCGCGTCTTCCAGTAGCCCGAGACGACGCACCTTTACTCGGCAAACTTGAGCGGGCCGCCTGATGTCCGGGCAGCCCACGTGGTAAAGTCGAATGTGGCAGACATGTTCTGCATCGGCGTCAGCGACGAGTCGTTCTGCACAAGCGTGACGCCCGCCGGCAGTGCAGGCGTGCGCCGCACAGCGAGCACCCCAGCCATGCCTCCGCTCCCCTGTCCATCAGGCCCATGAGCTGGTGGGCCCGAGAACGCCGAGTAGCGGCTGAGCGACGGAAAGGCCATGCCGTAGCCGCCGCGCGAGGTGGTTGCCAGAACCGTCGTGCCGGCCTCGGACTCGGACTCGTCGAGCTCGGACGAGCCGCCGAGAGCGAGTGCCGCGGTCGACTGCCCCACCAGCGCGTCAGAAGCCGCAGTCTCGACGTCGCCGAGAAGAATTGCGGCACGGTCAAGCCGGGCGCCGCGAGTTGCGGCGCAGGATGCCGCCATCGCGTCGTGCGACTGGTGGAGGGCAACCGAGACCGGCATCGACGCCGAGCGGGCGTCGGGTGGCGCTGCGAGCGAGGCACCGTCGCGGAACATGTCAGCAAAGAGCTCGACGTCCGACGCGGCAAGATCGTTGCGCCGCGCGGCCGAGTCGAGCCCGGCCTCCTTGGCGGCCTTGTGCAGCGAGGTAAACATGCCGGCCATGGCGGCAAGCTTGTGGAAGAGATGCTGCTTGTGCTTGCGCCGCGCGAGAATGGTCTGGTGCTCCTTGGCAATCTGCGCAGACGACCAACCCGAGTCGAGGACTTGCTCCACGTTGATGTCGGCGTCGCGGATGACGTCGGCAGAGAGGAGGCACGAGACCACAACCTCCTTCTCAAACAGCGGTGGCACAATCGGGTCGATGGCGCGGGCGGCTGCGCGGGCGCGCCGCGACTTGCGCTTGCGTCGCGACCGCCGGCCTTCGCTCCCGCGTGGCGAGGCCTCCGAGTCGGAGCCCGATCCACCGCCGGCCGCCGCCAGAAAGTCTTCCAAAACCGTGACGACGTGCGCTGGATACTTGGAGGTCTCGGTAGCGAGGTAGAGGCGGGCAGCGTCGCCGGCGTCGGCGTCAAGTGCAACGTACGGGCAGATGAGCCCGGCGGTGGAGCGGGCAGCAGCGACACGGTCAACGTGGTCGACAAGCTCGGCCGACTGGACTCGCTCGCCGAGCGCGCGGAGGTAGCCGCCGATAAAGGTGTGGACCGAAGAGGCCAGTGGCGGAGGGAGCGTCGAGGCCTTTTCCTGCAGCTTGAACAGCATCGGCACGGTCTGCGCAACCTCATCGACGAGCGCGGTCCGCAGGAGGACAGCAAGGGTCTCAGCCATGGCTGCAAGGTCACACGGGTGAACGACAATACGCCGCTGGGTGATGAGAAAGTACATGGCGTAACGGACTTGCGAGCCGTACTTGGCTTCAAAGCCCTGGTTCTCGGCCGCAACCGAGAACAGGTGGGCGTAGACCTTGTGGACGCGGACGCGGTTGGCGGTCGACGGCGCCGACGCTGCAACCGTGAGCGCGTCGAGGAGCGGCTCGAGGAAGGCGATCTTGGCGGGCGCGATGGCGGCCAGCGTCGACGCGACCGCGGTGGCGGCGTCGAGGAGCGGGACAGCGGCTTCGTCGGCGGCGCAGAACGAGAGCTTCGAGCCGAGGAACAGCAGGAGCTCCAGCCGCTCCGACGACGTCGGCAGCGCTTGCGCAAGGGTGAGGACGCCGTTGACAATAGCCTTGCGCAGCTCGCCGCGAGCGCCCGCAAGAGTGGCTACAAGCTGGTTGAGGACTTGCAGCGCAGTCGAGGTGTCCAGCGGGACCCGCGAGGTGGCAAGGAGCGAGCAGGCCAGGTCGACAATCCGCGCCTTGGTCGCTGTGTGCGGAACAGCTGGAAGGTACTCGAGCGCAGACTGGACCGGGACGTAGCGGTAGGAGACGCCGACGGCCGCCATGAGAATGCGCATGACCTTGCCAATAAAGACGCCCGACTCGGTCCACATCTCGCCGGTGGTAAAGTAGTCCAGCAGCGTGCGGATGATGGTGCGGAGCGTGCTTGAGTTGGCATGTGCACCCATCTCGTAGAGCGCAAGGCCAGCGAGCTCGGCCTCGGTCAGCTCGTCGATGCGCTCGCGCGAGAGGTCAACGCCGACTGCCGAGAGCGCCACGTCGTCCAGGCTGACGTCGGACGCGCTGGCGTCTGACCCGGCAGCATCCGACCGCGAGGTCGTGCCCGAGCCGGCGGCGTCGCGCGATGCCGTTGCCGACGACCACGATGACGACGATGACGGCTTATCGACGCTCACCATCGAGTCGTCGTCACGCTTGCTGGCCTGCCGCCGGCGCCGGCGGCGCTTGCCCCGACGGCCCCCACCACCGCCTGCTCTGCCCGACCGCCGCCGCCCGCCTCGCCCGCCGCCCGACCGCCGCCGACGCACCGCGCCTGACACAAACGGATGCGCCGCCAGCAGCTCGTCAGGCAGCGTCGAGTCGTTGCGCGACATGTTTGATACAATGGCCGGCACAATCGAAGAGAGCACGTCGACAAGTTCAGTGTCGAGAATGGCCGACTGCGAGATGACAGCCCGGAGGCCGAGGAGACCCGGGCGGACTAGCGGTGAGCCGGTCGCGAGCTGCTTCCAGCACATGGCAGAAAAGTACTCCACAAAGGTGGTCCACTTGTGGCGCGAGTACAGCTCGGCGTCCAGGTGCGAAGCGTAGGTGACAAACACCGCCGCGCCCTTGGACTGCAGCTCGTACACGTTACTCTCGAGCATCATCTCGATCACAGCCACCACATCGGCTGCAAACAGCGCCAGATGCTGCGGCAGTTCTGCAACGAGCACCTCGAGCACAGAGGCGGCGAGAACAACCCAACTGTATTGCAAAAACATGTGAGTTTGGCATGGACGCCCTTGGCCGCCGACGGACCGATACTTCTTCATGACCAGCAGACCCTTGCCCCTCCGCGCCCCCCCCCCCCCCCCGCGCCCCCTGCTCCTTTCCCGAGATCCAGACAAACACACACATGCACATGATCGCCATGCAACTCTCATGGCCATCACCAGTGCCATGATTCCAGACCTCCACTCAGCCCGTCGACCAGACGACTACACGGAGCCAGCAATGCGACAGGAGACTGGCAGCGAGTGGCCAGGGGTGGGGGGGTGGGGGGGGTGGGGGGTGGTCCTAGGAGGACAAAACTAACAAAACGA